>NW_007728226.1:1309-89779 GCF_000696425.1 Galeopterus variegatus
AGAACATGTGGTATTTCTCTTTCTGTGCCTGACTTGTTTCACTTAATATAATTCTCTCAAGGTCCATCCATGTTGTTGTGAGGATGGCTAAAATCCAAAAGACTTGGAACAATAAATGCTGGCAAGGTTGTGGAGAAAAAGGAACTCTCATACATTGTTGGTGGGACTGCAAAATGGTGCAGCCTCTATGGAAAATGGTATGGAGGTTCCTCAAACAATTGCAGATAGATCTGCCAAATGACCCAGCTATCCCACTGCTGGGAATATACCCAGAGGAATGGAAATCATCAAGTTGAAGGTATACCTGTTCCTCAATGTTCATTGCAGCACTCTTTACAATAGCCAAGAGTTGGAACCAGCCCAAATGTCCATCATCAGATGAGTGGATATGGAAAATGGTATATCTACACAATGGAATACTACTCAGCTATAAAAATGAATGAAATACTGCCATTGCAACAACATGGATGGACCTTGAGAGAATTATATTAAGTGAAACAAGTCAGGCGCAGAAAGAGAAATACCACATGTTCTCACTTATTAGTGGGAGCTAAAAATAAATAAATAAATTCGCACACACACACACACACACACACACTAAAAGGGGGGGTGGGGGCGTGAAGAAGACTTAACAACTACAACTCCTTGAAGTTGATACGACAACCAAACAGAATGGACATTGTTGGGTGGGAGGGGGTAGAGGGAGGAGGGAGGGGGGTTTCACACAACTGTGGTTTTCTTAACTTTGAAAAGAAAAATACATATATTCTAAACTGGAAGCAAGAATGCAGTATTTGTTTTACACAGCTGAGCAGTTTACATAATTAAAATTTCAACTAATTATCATGGAAATAAATCCTTCAGGCACTAAAAATATTCTTAAAAATAAAAATGTCACAATTCTTCAGTTTATCCTGTTAAAAATTAATTACCCTGGTAAGTTTCTGAACTCTTTTCTTTATGGTTTCTTGGTACAGGTTTGTTGATTTTGCTTACATTATTCTCTTTATCTGCTTTGCCATTTGGTCTCCCAGCAGCAATAAATGTGTAGAGCCAGGGATCTATGAACTCCACATCCACCCCAAAAGTTTCAGACATACATCCAAGTGTCAATGACCTGGATGGCTCCAGCTGCTGTCTGTTGGTGCAGTGTCTCAGTTGTCCTACATAATATATATAATGAACAGGTTTTTTTCCATCTCTCAATTGCTATGTATTGAAAAAAGACTGCATAACACCATTTGTGCAATGAAAACTGTTAGAAGGCAGTCTCATGTTGGAGAATCTCTTCGCATGAATGACTTTGTCAGTCACTCTGATATGATGAGCAAACATTACGTGTTTCATAAACTATATGTTCACAAGATGCGTATTTCTAAAGTACCAAGAGTCCAGTTGCCTGTTTGAAATTGTGAACAAGCCACAAAAATAAAAGACTGATCCTGGTTTTGTTGGGTACGAATCTTACGCAATATTGGGAGACTGCCAATACAAAAGGAATACAGAAAATACAAAATGCAAAGACAAAATTAGGTACAAAAGTGAATATTTATTTAAAATGAGAAAAGAAATTACCAGAAATTGCTGCAGATTCAGGTTCTTTTCTTCAGAGATCTCTTGGGCCATTTATCAGAAATACCAACAGAGAAATGCTCCCTAATGGCATCCTGGCTTCTCCCCTCCACCTAAAAACTCACAATAAACTCCCAGAAATTCTCAGCACTCACCAGGCACACACCCTGAAGCTTCCATTCACAACCTGAATGGTAAATATACTTCTGTATAGTTAAAACATACAAATGAACAAACAAAACCTTAATACTCTTTTAGATGGTTTCTTCTATTCTAGATTTGATATTCTTCTATTAAGATTCTGACCTTTTCTGGGTTTCCTATGATACGACCATCATCTTTATTACACTGACCAGTATTTAGGATACAGTGCATGGTATCCAGGGATTAATGGATATATGTCTCCACAAAGCTGTCACTGCTCCCTCTTATCTCCCATTGTGCAGAGCAAGTTGACATCACAGCTATGCAGCCCACATTTTGTGGCCCTCCCCTGATTCTGTGTCTTCCAGACTAGCATCCAAGTGTTTCAACTCTGTTTGACATCATTATTTTCTTGAGATTCTCCATGTTTACCATCAGTGTGACATGCAGGGCCACATCCCCATAGGACTAGGCAGGCTGAGGGAGCTAAGTTCTCAGGACCTCCTATTCTCCGGAGCCCCTGAGGTACAGCAATCCAGTCAATCAGGGTCAGCTGGACATCTGCTGAAGCCAAAAAGAAATATTTTCAAAAGGTATTTCAGACAGTAAGTTAACACAAAACAATATTTCCTTCCATCCTCTATCTAGAGGACCACAGGCCATCTTGTCAGATACCCAAGTTTCACACAAAATTACATTGCCTTTCTCAAGCATCTACAAATTTACAAAATGATTGAGAACAAAAGTTTATGTTATGTTCATAAATAGTACACTTAAGCACACTATTTATTGAGAGATATTGAGTCCTCAGGGAGCTACAGACAGTAATTCTGGGCTGCTGTTGGGGATTATCTCATGGGGATAATAAAAATAAACTTTGCTTTAATAAATCATACCAGGCTTTAGGAACACTCACTGGGACAGACTCTGAAATTGGGGGATGGCTCCTATGCATCTATTTCTAGATCCTGAAATAAAGTGTCTTTGGCAGATCACTTTAGACAATTCTGTCAAAGCTCCTTATAAAACTTCTGGGTATTTTGTTTATGATTCATTTAAAAGGTTAAAACTTCTGGGTATTTTGGTTACAATTTATTTAAAAAGTTGCTCAGCTGCTTTTTCTTTTAAGTAAAATTTTGGTTTGCTTAAATATTAACAATTTGAAAGCATGTTTAAAATAATGTCCAGCTGACTGTGTCAGAGGCCAAGCTGTAAGGCTTGCAGCACTGTTAAGAAAACTGTGTAATGAGTTAAAAAATTTTTCTCTAATGCAAATATATTGCTAACCATTTAGCAGCTAAATTTGGGAAAACTAGCCTCCCCAAAAAACAAAGCTCACTTTGACAGGTACGTTGTTGTATGTTTTTCAATGAATCGACTTCTTTGCAGTGTCTGTTAGACAATAGGAATTTATATATAGTAGCTGAAAATATACATGTTATTATTATTATTTTCTTTGAACCACTTTTTGAATAAACACCTAAGGATAGAACTGTGTCATTCTTAGTAGTGTATATAGAATATAAATAGCTAATACCCTCTAAACATATATTTATTGGATACCTTAGGATAGTTTTCCAATGTGAGCATTTTGAGATTCTACTATATGAATGCATACTGAAAACACATTAATAACTCTGCCCTTTGAGAAAATATACCAGTGATTTTCCTTTTGGGAGTCAATTCTTATATTAGTATCTTCCAAGTATGGTCCAAAGAATAACAATGAAGGACCTCCTCACTATTTTGAAACTTATTAAGTACATTAGTAAGGCTTATATTAATATTTTCCATTCATTCATAAAAAAATTTTCCTGTTAGAGAAGTCTTCTAAAGGCTTAATGCAGTATTCTGTTAAGGCTGCCATGCTGTTCTTGGCAATATTGTAAGGTCCAGCTGGGCACATCCCTCCTGATACTTGAGATTCTCAAAATTTTCTAGTAGAATCGTATGTTATTATGATTATTAAGTCAGCAGTAAAGTGCACAAATCTTGAGTGTAATGAATTTTTGTATTAGTGTATTACAGCATTAGTGTATCATCAATGTAGTTTTTATTTAATTACAGCATTCACTTGCTGCTATTCTTTTTTTCTCTAATTCTATATTATTGTTGATTTTGCCTCATCATTATCAATTTTTTGTTTTAGATTGTTTGTTTCCCTACAGTTTGTATTGACACAGGTTTTCATAAGCATATAAAAATGGGCACAACATCAATAGTGATCAGAGAGATCCAAATTGAAATGAAAATGAGATAACATTTATGCCACCAAGGAAAGACAATACCAAGTGTTGTCTTGGATGTTGAATAACTTGAAATTTTATCCATTGCTGGTGGGAGTGTAAAACGGTGCAACCACTTTGGAGAATTTTTATCAGTGTTTACATAGCTAAACTTATGCCTAGTTTATGACCTAGCAGCTCAAATGTTAACAACAGAAATGGGTACACATGTCCACCAAAAGGCACATGCAAGAGTGTTCGAAGAAGCTTTATTCATAGTAGCCACAAATTGGAATCAATTCAAATGTCCATCAACAAGAGAACAGATAAACAAATTGTGATATATTTATATAGTAGTATACATTGGGACATATAACATATAAGAAGTACTGTGTTACTTTTACACAGTAGTGAAAAAGTATAAACTATTGTTGAGCACAACAACATAGATGCATTTCACAGACATGCTGAATGAAAGAAGTCAAACAGAAAATAATACATTCTATATGATTCCATTTATATGAAGTTCAAAAATGGGCAAAACTAATTTAATTTGTAATCTCCCTTTGGTTTCTGTTTGTTGGGGGTTTTTTGTTTTTGGTTTTGGTTTTCTTTCTCTCTCCTTTTTTGACAGCTGGCCTGTACAGGGATCAAACACTGGATGTTGGTGTCATCAGCGCCATGCTCTAACAGTGGAGCTAACCAGCCGTCCCCTCAAAATAATTTAATATGATAGAGGACAGAATAGTGGTCACATCTGAGGACTTACCAACTGGTTGGGGCCAGAAGAAACTAATGTTATGTGCTGAAAATATACTGTATCTTGAACTGGATAGTAGATACCTTAGTATGTGTGTGTGTAAAAATTCATTGTACTTAAGATTTGTGCACTTGAGTGTATATTTTATACTCCAATTTAAAAGAGAGAGAGAAAAAAATAGAAGAAAAAATTGGCTGCTATGAAATTTGAAGAATCAGTGTTTTAGTTCAAATGATCATTAGGAGCTACCTTCTATCCTGTAGCTGTTTAAAGTGTGTCCTAGACCAGAAGTATCAACATCACTTGAGAGTTTGTTAAGACATAGGCTGGCTGGTTAGCTCAGTTGGTTGGTTAGAGCATAGCTTTGTAAGACCAAGGTCACGGGTTTGGATCCCCATACTGGCTCACAGCCTTAAAACTCACCTCATACACATTAAAAAATGTCAGCATTTTAACAGCATTTCATGTTTCATATGCGACTTAAGGCTTGAGAAGCTTTGTGTAGCTAAGTCTTCTGACTTCTATGCAGTTCCTTCTAATCTTTTAGAACTTCTTATTTCATCTTCTCTGGGCAGATTTTGTCACCCCTTGACTGAATAGAGACTCATTCTGTATGCCATAGAAACCTATGAATACATCTATCATAACACTCACGACTCTGCAAAGACTGTTAATTACTCAGCTGTTTTTCTCCAGAATGTAAACTGATCAAGGGTGGAAACCAAGTCTTACTTGATTTTTGTCCACAGTGCATAGCCCTGTGAGTACATATTATAGGTGCTAAATAACTTATTGGCTTTGTTGGCTGAATATTGAAAGAATAAATAAAATACTCACTTTAGTTCCTAAAATTTATATGCAGCGAATACAGATACACAAGTGATAGCAATGCCATGTTCAGGTAAGAACTAAAAATTTATTATAATGACTTATAAGGGTCAAAGGCAAAACCCTATCCTCTCCCTTACTCCCAAATTGTGCAAGTTGTCTAACTGTAAATATAATATCCACAAAGAAACATTTATAATGTACTTGTAATTGTACCCCAAGAAGCGATATTTCCAATGTAACTTTTTTGTTGTTGTTGTCTTTTTCGTGACCGGTAAGGGGATCACAACCCTTGGTGTGGCGTCGCCCGCACCGCACTCAGCCAGTGAGCGCACCGGCCAGTCCTATATAGGATCCGAACCCGCGGCAGGAGCGTCGCTGCGCTCCCAGTGCCGCACTCTCCCGAGTGCGCCACGGGGCCGGCCCCCAATATAACTTTTATATTATATTTGGGTTTACAGATTTTATACATTCTTACAAGATATTATAAGGGCTTTATATTTTTAAAATGTGTTTTTGTGCTCAATTTTGGTAGTTCAATGGTGTGAAGTGGGTTTCTAGAAACCGTAATTTAGAAAATTATTGTTCAACTTGATGTCCCAAGTCAGTTTCAAAAATTGTGGTGTTCAAAACCTAACTTTTGTCAAATAATGCTCACACATGTATATACAACAAGAATTGTTGTGTGTGTATATATACACATATGCACACAGACATGCACACATATATATGCATATTTCTTGTATATGCATACACACATATATACATACATCTGTGTATACATATATGCATATACACATATACACATACACACATGTGTATAGACATATAGATATAATAAGCTGAGAATATTCTTACCATACTTAGGGAGAGCAGAATTATAAGGGAGGTTTAGTAGCATCTCAGAAGGGAGACGACAAAGTCAGGGTGTTTGTGAGGATTTGGAGTCTGGGTCAAGGTGGATATTGAATGCAGGATCTTGACTGGAATTGGTACAGATCATTTTAATTTAGTACTGGTGGACACAGCAAGGTGAGGACTTTGAAGCATGAGTTTCAGTGAGTTTAGAGAAGTAAACAGTTATTTGATGCTGTCTGTCAAACAATTGAACAGTTCAATGTATGTTTAAGTTGGTTTTTCGGAGAGTCCCTAGAACAAACAAAGCTCGTTGCATCTCTTATTTTTCTAGAGAAGAGTTTCTTGGAATAGCAAATTCACGTTGATGAATAATAATTAAGTCTTTTAATAATGACAGCCAAATAATAAAGTCATGTTTGTATAGACCGTTAGCAGACTGGATGTAGATGGTTTCTGTTCTCACTGTTCTACCCTGTGGCTATTTTTCAGCTTGGGTTGCTGGAGGCTCCATTAAACATCTGGGGATGTAATCATCCTAAATTGTCAGCATTACTCAGTTGCTATGATAGGGTATCAAGTTTCCAGGGGTGGTTGTTTCAACCTCTACAAGTGTCAAGTTTTCCTGTTCTTTTTGTTGGATGATCATTAGTTGGATCATTCAGTGGCACAGTGGCTGCTCGGCAATATTCAAAACACTAGAGATCACACATCTGAACACTACAACCCAGACAAATACCAAGGGAAGAATTATGATTAGAGTTTGTTATTCACTTCTCAGCCAAGATTACCCAAATTACTCTGAGGGAATAAATCCCATCCCCAAACCAAAGAGCTCACAGTACCAGATTTAGGTTTCTTAGGCAAATTGACAATCTTATGGTGTGTTCCCTTCCCAAATCTTTTAATAATATTAAAGATACCAAAGAGATCTGCAGGGTGTAAGCCTAACATTCCTCCCCTAGAACAGCATATACTCCTTCTCAAGAGGCCAATATTATATCTAAAGAGGCTCTGTCTTGAATGAGCACCTGTCCATTTTCATGAACTTTTCAAGTGGCACTTCTCTTAGTGGCACTCTCTAGCTCTTTTGCTAGTCTATGAACCCTGGCATGTAGGATTATTCCTGCTTCCCAGGCCTGTCTTAAAGCACAGGGTGAGCTTTTTCTGAAAGAGAAAATGGATGGGCCAAAGTGGACCCTGGGTAGTGCAGAGAACATCCTGAATATAGAAATCAGATTACCAGTATAACAAGTCCCCGTCAAGTTTACAGGTAGAAGCCGGTAGGCTGTTGTACACAAATCCAATACCAGTCATTGAGAGCCAGTCAATTATCTACTTTTTGGCCAATCTAGCCTCAAGGGATTGTCAAATAGTGTTGTAATATTTTGGCTCCACTTGTCAAGAATGATCTAGTACCAGGCAATGAAGTTTATAAATGGAGAACTTTAAGTAGAACTAAAGCAAAGAAGTTTGTTTATTTGGAAGATCTGTGAAAGCTAGTTAACGTCCAAACACATACCATCTCTACCCTTGTCTGCTTTTTAAGTTTTATTTTTGTGTAAGCTTTTTTTTCAAAAGCCATCTTCAACAAAAGATCCCCATGTATTATTTCAGTGGAGAAAGGAACTACCTCCATTTCTGAGTATAATGTGATATGACCCAGCATTAAGTCTAAATTTTCTAAAAAAAAAAAAAAAACCCAAAAATTGAGATTAGGAATTCATTGAATTTTTCAGGAAAAAATAGAAAATAGCAAGATTTAAAGTATCTCAACAATGAATAAAAATTTTGTAGGCGAGGAAGTAATAGAATTTCATAAAAAGATATAAGGCTTGTGCTGATAAATGCTGTGAATTTTCAGTGAAAAGCAAAGATTACACAGAATGAGAATCTATCAAGCATAAAGAAGACCCATTAGTTTAGTTACTGTGGCTGTTGTCCTTAGACAAGATGAGTAGGCTTTTACCACTGTGTCAGGAAAGAGACCATAGTAAACTATTGGTCTGATGATTTCTTTTTTTTATTATTTTAACATTTAGTTATACATATCAGTGGAATACAGTATGTTGTTTCAATACATGCACATACCACACAATGATTTACTTAGGGTATATAGCATAGTTTTGGTTTAATGATTTCTATGTAGTTGAATCAGAACACCAGGAGTTTGTCCATATCTTTTACATATAAATAGGTAGAAAGGTTTATAACAGTTAGGTAGCCCAGGGTGGGAGGTTATTGAAGAGTTAATCCTCACAAAAGCCCATTTATGTTTAGATCCAGTTACTGAGGACTAAGTTAAGTCATTTGGTGGCATGGCAATTTCTGAAAAGTTGAAAACATATTTCTGGAGTAGCAAACTCCAATATCCTCTTATTTGTTTCTTAGCTACTGACCTGGGAAACTTTTAAACTGCTTGTGGTCTACCATGAATAAGGGATTTACCTCCTTGAAGTAAGTCATGTCCTGGGACTAGACATTTCTTTGACAAAATTAGAACTCTTCTTTGGGAACCTTATGCCCTTCCTGAACTAAAAAAAGGAAGTATATAGATGAAATCAGTCTTAGAGCTCATCTCATCTTTAGAATAAAACAAAAATCATCCACATATTAAATAAGAGTAAAATCACAGGGAAATTTAATGTCCTTGGTGGCCTGGCTGAGGATTTGTGAAAAGTTAGAAGGTGCCTTATTAAAACCTCCGGGGAGTAACCGTCTAGCTATATTGTTGATTTTCTAAGGAAACAGCACAGGAGTGTTGACTACTTTTATCTCAAGAAAGAAAGTGAAACACAGCTCTGCAACTGTAAAATATGCAGACTCAGGAGACACCAAAGGCAGGATAGCATTTGGGGTTGGTACAACAGAAAGTGGAGAATTTCTATCCTACTTATGAACCTGAGGTATTCAATGATCTATGTCTCCCACTGACAGAGGTTTTTGACTGAGAGGATATGAATGTTGTAAGAACTGGTACAAAAACAAAAATGAGTACTTTCTGGCTTAGGCTTTTTACCTCTTGGAGAAATTCAATTTGGGCTTTACTACATTAAAGCCCATCCATGACTGTGTTTTCTAACTAGCTATCACCTTGTTACTAATAGAGGAAATAGCCAAGTTATCAGCAATTTCAAGGAAGAAACCCTCAGAACCTTTAATCGGGCTGTTCCATTTGTACAGTAAACTCATCCCTATCCACTTAGTAGGGGTTGTGTCATGAAAGAGGACAGCACGTTCCTCAGTTAATGGTCCAAGAGTGACAGCTATGAGCTGGGACATGGTGAGTATCTGAAGGTTATTAGAGATTCCCACCCACTGGGTAGCTGGTTTCTCTGTCAGAGATCGTATACTAGCAGTAGTATTTAGGGTTGACATTTTGATGCCCTGTATTAATTTCCTATTGCTAATATAACAAATCACCACAAACTTAATGGTTTAAAACAGCACCCACTTACTATCTCACAGTTTCCTTAGTCAGAAGTCCAGGCACAGCATGACCCAGCTAAGGTTATCTGCTCTCTGTTTTTCAAGGCTGAAATCAAGGTGTTGGTGCGGCTGCATTTCTTTCTGGAGGCTCTGAGGATAAATCTGCTTCCAATCTCATTCTGGTTGTTTTTAGAATTCAGATGTATACGGTTGTAGAAGTGTGGTCCCTTTTTTCTTGCTGGCTATCAGCTGGAGGCTTTTCTCAAGCTTCTAGAAACCACCATCATTTCTTGGCTTGTGGCCCCCTACCTCTATATTCAAAGCCAGTAAGAAAGACTGAGTCCTTTTCACCCTTCACATTTCTCTGACCTCCTCTTCTGTGTTATCTCTCCTCTGCTTGCAGCCAGAGAAAGTTCCATTTTTAAAGCTTATGTGATTATATCTAGCCCATCCAGATAATCCAGGATTATCTCCATGTTTCAAGGTCCTTACTCATAATCTACAAAGTTCCTCTGTCGTGTAAGATAATGTATTCACATGTTCCAAGGATCAAGGTATGGACACCTTTTGGGGGATGTTATAGCACCTACCATGTATATGCCTGTATTAGTCAAAATATTTTAAGGCTATTCTTTAATATGTAAAGAAATGTCTCCTTGTAAAGGGAGGTAAAATGGGAAGTCAGGTGCTTGACTGCTGCTCAAGTACCTTCACTGATCACTTGCTCCATTTTTCCCACTAGATTTTTAGCTAACACCAGACCATTCTTTTTTTTTTTTTTTCCATAACCTTTCAATTTATCTGTTTAAATATCTTTGTCATGAAACTCCTTCCTAAGGTGTTTAATGACTGAGATAGAAACACCTAGTTGTTTATCTGTAAGACTATCAATTTATTTTGATTTGTATTTTGCTTTTATTCAAAATTTTTTTCAAAATGTTCAGCAAAGTGCTAGAGATCTGACAATGGTGCTATTTTCCATTCCAGCTTTTGCTTGTATATTAAATCCCTTATTTCTGTCTTCAGGCCATTTACCAAAAAACGAAGAGAGAGCTAAAGTTACACCATTTTGTTCTCGAAGAGTGTTTAAGAGCCTATCTCTAAAGTGAACTCATTCCTTTGCTTGAAGGACTGGATTAGAGTTCATTCATTTTCACTGGCAAGAGTTTGGGAATAGCCTCCAATGGACCTTGTCTAACATCTTTAAATCCCTCTAAATCTCTTCAGTTTCTATGAAATTTGGGATCTTTTAAGTCACCTTCAGGATCTTCCCATTCTGTCTTTCTATCCAATGTTTTGCATCCTATGTTCCCACTAATATATGAACTAATCATTATAAATCTGGGACCCCTGAATTATGCATTCCTAAAACAATTCTAAATTTCTCTGCAAGTTTTTCTATCCTATACAGGCTTTGGAAAGTCATTGACAATGTCTCTCAACTCAAAGGGAAACCAGGGCTTAAAATCAAACTCAAGGAGTTTTCCTATTCTGAGAAGGGTTTAACTTTAAGTAGTACTTGATTTGGGGAGAAACGTCATTGGCTGACCAGGAGGGAAGGAGAGGAGTTCAGTTCCAACATGAGCTTGGGGAGACATTAAAACCACAGCATATGGTTTGCAAATATTTTCTTCCATTCTCTAGGCTGTCTTTTCATTCTGTTGATTGTTTCCTTCACTGTGCAGAAACTTTTCATTTTGTTGTAGTCACACTTGTTTATCTTTGCTTTTGTTTCCCATGCTTTTGGTGTTAAAATCCAAGAAACCATTGCCAGAAACAGTGTCATGAAGTTTTTCCCCTATGTTTTCTTCTAGGAGTTTCATAGTTTCAGGTCTTATGCCTAAAGTCTGTAATCCATTTTGAGTTTAGTTTCGTATATGGTATAAGATATGTGTCCAATTTTATTCTTTCAATTGTGTGTATCTGGTTTTCCCAATACCATTTGTTGAAGAGACTATCCTTTCCCCATTGTATATTCTTGGCACCCTTGTCAAAGATCAGTTGGCTGTCTATTCATGAGTTTATTTCTGGGCCCTATTCTGTTCCATTGATCTATATTTTTGTTAACAATGCTGTGTTACATACTTAAAAATTTGTTAAGAGGGTAGATCACATGTTAAGTGTTCTTACTACAGTAAAAAAAAAAAAGCCAACTTCACAAGATTGTTGTAAGATTCAATATGCAGCGTTAAGTACAGTTCTTGGCATTTAATATCTCTGCAATAAATATCATCTTGATATAAAAAAAAAGTCCCCAAGGTTGCTTCTATAAATCTAAGTTACCGTTTGTAAAGGATATGCCATTTAGGAAGGCAGTTCCCTGAATTTGGGTGATAGCATAAATGCATGTAAGAAGCAGGAGTCTGGCCAAGAGGGGAGCAGAATGAGGTTTAGACAGAGAAGAACTCATAGAGTATGGGAATAGTTGGTTTTAAATATTGCATGTGCACCTTGTGTCTTAGGGCCAGCCCCAGCCTGAGGGGTGTATCATTTCCAATTGCAAACCTGACTAAAATTTCCAGGAGTTGGAAAGATACAAAAGATCTCTTTCAGAACCAGACAAAACAATACTAAGGAAATTTCCCATGAGGTTTTGATCAGTGACCTGTCACCTGAAATAAATTTTATCCAAAGGAAGCCAGCCTGAATAAAAACCTGAATTTCTCAGTCTGCAGAGCTGCTTAAAGAGCAAACTTACAGGACCTACAACTGTTCTCTTTCCCATTAACTTAACATTTATAGACTGTAGTTGATTGAATTATGTCCCCCCAAAACTCACTGAAGCTTAATTGTGTTCCCCAAGTTTTTATGTATTAGAAACTTAGCCCCCACTGTGACTGTTAAGAGGGTGGGAAATCCTATTATGGTAATTGAAAGGTGGAGCCTTGAAGAGGTGATTGGATTGTAGGACACTGCAGTAGTGAATGGATTAAAAATGGTGGTCAGGGGCGTGGTTCTGAGGGCTTTAAAAGAAGAAGAGAGTCTGTCTTGCTCTCTCTCTCTGTTTCCACCATCTTGCAATGTGAGACCCCTGGGTCACTGTCATCACCACCAGATGGACTTTGGACTTCCCAGCCTCAGAAACTGTAAGCAGTAAATTTTGTTTACTTTCTAAATCACACAGTTCCAGGTAATTTGCTATAAGCAACTAAAACGGACTAATTCAGAAATTGGTATCAGAGAAGTAGTGTGTTGCTTATAACATGTACTTGAAAATGTGGATGAGGCTCTGGAACTGGGTGTTAGGCAAAGGTTGGAGGAGGTTGGAGGACTCAGAAGAAGAAAAAAAGATGAGGGAAAGTTTGGAATGTCTTAGAGACTGGTTACATGGTGGTGAACAGAATACTGACAGAAATATGGAACATAAAGACCATTTTGAGGAGGTCTCAGATAGAAATAAGATGGAGTTTATTGGAAACTGGGGCAAAGATTACCTTTGATATGAACTGCCAAGGAACTTGGCTGCTTTGTGTCCATGCCTTAGGACTTTGTGGAAGTTGGAACTTAAGAGTTGTGAACCAGAGTATATGGTAAAAGAAATTTCTAAGCATCAAAGCATTAAGGAAAGCTGCATGGCTACTTGCAGCAGACTACACTAAGTTATGGTGGCAAAGGCATAATGTAAAGCCAGAATTTAAAAGGAAAGCAGAGTGTAAAAATTTAGAAAATTTGCAGCCCGGCCATGTGGTAGAGAAGCAGAGAGCATGCAATGGTACAGCCCAGCAACCCTTAGCTAAGAAGTTTAGTGCAAAAAAAAGGATGATCAATAGAAGGCAAAAAGGGCCTTGAAAGCATTGCAGAAGTCTCTGGGGCCAATCCTTCCATTTCAAACCCAAAGATCTAGGGAGACAAAATCGTCTTGGGGAACAGGCCTGAGACATCCTCAGGCTCACTGCTCAGGATCACCTTGGGAAATTGCTTCCAGCACCAGCACCCCAACTGGTTTGGCTGCTCCAGCTGTGGGTATATTGGCCCCAGATGTGGCTAGACTTGCAGCTTTGGAAAACACAAGCCAGAAGTCTTGGCGGCATCCACGTGGTGTTTGTTAGGTCTGCAGGCTTGCAGAATGCTAGAGCTGTGGAGGCTTGAGAGCCTCCACCCCAATTTCAGAGGATGTACGGAAAAGTCTGGGGACCCAGGAAGAGATTTGTCACAGGGGCGGAGTCACTGCAGACAACCTTCGCTAGAGCAACGATGGGTAGAAACATGGGGTCAGAGTTGCAGCAGAGAAACCCCATCAGCTTCATGTCTGGTGGAGCTGTGAGAGCGGGACCGCCATGGAAACCTCAGACCTGTGGAGCTACCAGTTTCTTCGTCAGCCTGCGAGAACTAAAGCATCACCTGAGACCAGGAAAACCACAGGAGCGGAGCTGCCAGAGAACTTGGGGGCCCAACCCCACACCAGCGTGCAGAGGACATTGAACATGGAGTCAAGTTATAAGATTCACCAGCTTTGAGATTTAACGCCTGCCCTACTGGGTTTTGAACTTGTTTGGGACCTGTTACTCCTTTCTTTTGGCCTATTTCTCCCTTTTGGAATAGGAATATATACACTATGTTTGTCCCACTATTGTATCTTTGAAGTAGGAAACTTGTATTGATTTCACAGATGGGACTTTGAACTTTGGACTTTTGAGTTGAAAGACGTTAATACTTTGGGAACAAAATGAATGTATTTGCATGTGAAAAGACATGAGTTTTGAGGGGCCAAGGGCTGAATATAGTGGATTGAATTATGTCCCCCCAAAACTCACTGAAGCTTAATTGTGTTCCCCAAGTTTTTATGTATTAAAAACTTAGCCCCCACTGTGACTGTTAAGAGGGTGGGAAATCCTATTATGGTAATTGAAAAGTGGAGCCTTGAAAAGGTGATTGGATTATAGGACCGTGCAGTAGTGAGTGGGTTTAAAATGGTGGTCTAGGGTATGGTTCTGAGGGCTTTAAAAGAAGAGGAGAGTCTGTCTCTCTCTCTGCTTCCACCATCTTGTAATGTGAGACCTCTGGATCACTGTTGCCACCACCAGATGGACTTTGGACTTCCCAGCCTCAGAAACTGTAAGCAATACATTTTATTTTCTTATAAATTACCCAGTTCCATGTATTTTGTTATAGCAACACAAAAAGAACTAATACGTAGACATACACCAAAAAATGACAAGGACACAGACAAATTTATTGTTATAAGCAATAAGGTAGATTTCCAACAAGAATACAAAGTTTTCAAATTTGATTAGGTAATAAAAGTGTTCCTTAAAAGGCTTATTATCCTAGAAGACAAAATAAAGCTAAAATTTGGGGATCCTAAGGAAAAGAAAAAGACAGGAACAGGAGGTCTCAATGCAAGCCCCCTGAGTTGAAAGCACAAGGAGCCTCAAAGGAATTCACTGTTTCCAGACTGAGGGTCTTGGAGTATCAATCTCAGTGGGCCTCCAAGATTGCCAAAGACTGGCTCACCATAAGTATCACCAAAATGACCTGTTGATGAGACAAAGCTGAGTTTATTCCTCATGACGAAAAGGAGAATGCTCCCTTCACAATGTTTAGTAGCCTTTTAGTAGCAGTGCAAAGTTGGGAGACTGGTTTAAGATGGTCTTTAAATGCAGAGCATCTGACTGAGACTGTGTAAGGATTGTGATATAACAGATTAGAATTGGTGGACAGAGCAAGCTGAGGTTTTTTTTAGAAGATGGTTTCAAAGAGCCTTAAAGAGTAAATTGAACAGTCTAACATTTACTCTTACTAAAAACCTTTTCCAGGAAGTTTCTGGAGTAAACAGTAAAGTAATCTGTAACTTCTGTCTTCCAGGGCAAGAGTTTCCTGAAATATAAAGTCATACTAATAAAAATAGTGGAATAGTTAAATTACATTAGTGAAGAGAACTGAATAATAAAGCTACATTAATGTAGATGGTAAGCTGTGTGGGAGTAGAAGCTTTCAGTTCTCATTTGTCCTCTTCCCACAGATGAATCTGTTTTCTAGAGTCCCCAAGAGCTTTTAAGAGGATGAGGGTATCTTGTTCATCAGTGACTAAGGGGTGCTCATAGGAACCCATAGAGATGATCATCTCTTGTCTAAAACTCTACAATAGCCTCTTAACTGAGCTCCTTCCACTTGTATTCTTTTTCAAGCTACTTTCCACACAGCAGCCAGAGCAAGGCTGAAAACACAAATCGAAACACCTCAATGTCTTGCCATTTCTGTTACATGAAAAGCCAAGGCCTACAAAGTTGGCTGGTACCACTGTTAGAACCAGGCCTGGAATATGTGCTTTAGACAGCCCTGTGCTGGCTTCTTTCCAGCTGCACTGCCAGTCTCCTACCCCACCTTGTTCACTACAGGTCAAAGGAATGTGCACAACTGGAGCCTACAGCCCACTTATATAACAGGCCCTTGTTCTTCAGGGACTCAGAATTCCCTGTCCAGTTATCTGCATGCTTGCTTCTAGGGTTGTAATGTCATCTTCCATTCGATCCACCGCTTCAGGAGCAGACCTCGCTACAGATGTGCACGCCCTAGATTCAGTGGTAGCCCAGGGACAGCTGTTCGCAGGGATGAGAATGGAGCTTGGATCTAGTGGCCTGGGATATTGATATATATGTATAATCTCTCAAATTATAGGATGGAAATGGAGGTGAAAGAGAAGGGGGCAGACCAAGACCAGGGGCCAACTGAGGAGCTAGAAGCCTAGATTTTTTTTTTTCCTAAATTGTGTTATAAGCTTTTGCAAGTTTTATAACTTAAAATCATTTTATCACAGCTTCCTTATCACCACCTTGTTCAATAGTTCCCTCTTTCGTAAGAAAAACACCCTCAAATCAAGCCTCAACTTGCTTAAATAGGGCAGAAAGAGACTTTATGTGCTGTAGTATATCCAGTACTTAGGTATGTACCTTTAGGATTTATTTTCCAATTCTAGAGAAGTTTAGACTTGTACCAAGGATTCAAAAGTAGAAATCCCTCTTGTTTTCCCGCAACAACTGGCACACTGATGGTATCTCTTCTGAACTATGACTCATCAGTCATTGAAATACAGAAGCAGTTGCTCAGGAAGTCTGCACAAATAATTCAAAGGACCCATCCTTACCTATGCATCATGAATTTCTGTCCCAAATTACAGTCATCATAAACACAAGACATTTGCAACAATGAAGTGTACAGCTAACACCTGTGAAGATGACTTTCCTGGGCCAGGCAAGATTCAGGATGAATCTAATGCATTAATTTTTCAAAGTATCACTAATTTCTGCCCCATTCACTCAGTTCTAAATGTACAAGAAGTTCCTTTTGTAAAATGAATAAACCATCACATGACTAGATATGATAAAATGTGGCATTTCTCCTTTCTCCTATCTGCTGGGGTGATATGTTCCAGGAGAACAGCGACCATCTCTGTCTTGTTTACACTGTACTTGGGAATTCAATAAATATCCCTTGTTTAAAGTAATGAAAAATAAGAATGAACAAGTCTTTGCTAGCAGATCTCCTAGAGGAACAAAAAAATACATCATACTTAAAATATGGCTAAAACGTATTTTCTGACATCGATAACTGGTAGCCATTAACTGAGAAAGAGCAACATGGTACCTGCCAAATTTCCATGTGTTTAAGCATTCCAGGCTTCCAACTTAAATTCCATCACGGCTCCTCCTCTATGCCATGAAGCCTCTCTGAAATGAGAATCATAAAACCAGTATATTCATAAACTAACGGGGATCTTCTAAGGCTCTCCTTGTAAAAGATAGCAATTTTTGATGTCGGGGAGGTACAGTACTCTACTATTTCACATTGTAATTGATTTCTGAGCAACCTATGTCAGATAACATCTGACTATAAATATTTTATATACCCATATGAAAACAGGTATATATGAAGTTCCTCTTGCAAACTTCACAGTCCAGGATAGCCTAAGCTTTTGACACCATCGGTTGCAAATTGTCCCATTATCCCATTGCCTTGGTCAACATTTCTTCAAAGGGTGATCTTTGAAGCACAGATGTTACTGCTGGGGTGGGAAGGAATAAGGAATCTCTCTTAGAAAATGCCTATCACATTACATATTTACGCTTCTGAGAAGTCCTGCAGTTAAAAGAAGTTTGATTTTGTTAAGATCAGCATTTCCTACTCAAGCTTATTTAACCTGGAAATTTTCTTTTAAATCAAAGTATGCATGAACATTTCTTGGAACACTCTTAAGGAAACACTAGCACAGACTGCTCTATGCAATCCCGTATCTCCACACTTTATCCTATTAAGCTACACGACAAACAAGTCATGTTTTTGATGTTTTTTTAAAATGCTTGCCTCAGGAGTTTGGAACTATTTTGTTTATTCTGAATATTTGCCAGGTATCCTAGAAATCTTAAACCATCTCCCTGTAGGCCATCAGGAATCTTATAGAGCCCTAGCTTTATTGTTAAACAAACGTTAACTACCTGGAGACACAATATGAGATTATAGTTTAATATAATCCTAAACACACTAAAACACGATCAAATGAAGGACAACAATTCCTGGGAATTTCAAGGGAAACCCAGGGAAATGCAAATGAGCTTCACTTCCTGCTCAATACAAATGACGTGAATATCCAGTCAAAGTGTGTTTGGCAATCAAGGAACATGTAGAGGAAACCCTGGGCTGTACATATGAATATAGCCAGTGAGCTGTCTTCATTAACTGCCTACCAGTGAATGAGTCTATATTTCAGTATCCTCGGAAAAATCAGCATATAAACCAGTTTATCATTTTCCTTCTCCAATCTTCATTGCAGCTGGTGATTGCTGAAAACGATGATCTCAGAGTCGGCTGTTCCTGCCAGAGAGCTCGCACACAGAGAGATGCCTTTGTGAAGCCGGCCATAGAAACCTGCATAAAATTGGCCTTCTTTCCTTAATAGAACCACATGAACAAAGATGAGTTTGTTGCTGACTCAGAGCTGAAAGCTTTGTTTTGTGAAACTCTCTGAATGCATTGCACTTTGCCAAAGAAGAAGGGCTCCTTCTTAAAAAAAAAAAAAAAAGGAAGAACAGTAAGCGGAAATCAGACAACAAATCAAAGTGCACACCCTTTGGGTAGATATTTGTGACTAAAGTGGCCTGAAAAAAAAATTTTTTTTTTTTTGGTGAATACTGGTCACATTTCACAAGCTGAATAAAAATGAAAGGAAAAGGAGCTTTAATTAACGGGGTGCCTTTTGATTTGCAGAGCAAAACTGCCACAGCAGATGTACCAGCAAAGAGGATTAGATTGTCCCTTCTATGAGGCACTGAAATTTTCTTTTTTCCCCTGTAGTAACCCCATTGAAGAGAGGCTGTCTTTAGTGTCTAAGATTCAGCTCTGCAAAGAAACTGTTGTACTTGGGCACAATGGGCCACTCTCACAAGACCAGACAGAATATGTGAGCAGAGAACTAATGTCCCTTTAAATCTGGACAAGACAATTTCAATTTTACTATTTTTAAAAGGCTAAATTAAAAGAGAAAATTGTAATGCATTCAAAGTTAATAAAATATGCATTAAAGTGAACCTTAAAACATTCATGAACAACATTTGTCATTTTGAAAACTCATATCGAATCAAGGAGGAATATTAGCTAATGTTCCTTTGTTTTAATTTAATCAGTCCAGGGTGTTTTTGATTTTGTGCGTGTGGCTTTTTAATTTTTGTTTTTCACCATTGTGGAGATCCTCATCTAAAAAAATAGCACTACTTCCATTCAAAGGGAATAATTACCAGAACGTTAACTTTAATTGCCATCAGAGAACCCAAAATGACAGATAAAGCATCCAGATAGCAAATGTTGTGCTTTAAATGAGTCTTAAGTGAGGGGAGGAAAAATGTCTTTTTGTTATTATCCTTAATATGACTGTGAAATGAAAAAAAGAATTTAAGAAGTGTGTTTGTTCTTAATGCCTAGTTCCAGGTCATTTTGTATTTCTGCAGTTCTGGGAAAAAAGCAAAAAGGGCAGAATGCTACTCAGCTGGGGCCTGATTCTACTGAAATAGCTGTGGTTCTCTGTATAACTCAGGTTGTGGAAAACCATGAATGCTGGCACCACGACAGGCTCAGTTATTCAAGAGGAGAGTGAGGTCAACCTACTGCGGAAGTGAAAGAAATAATCCTCTCTCTTTCTGTCCTCATCCTTCCCACTGCAGCTCCTTAGTGATGAGTTGCAAATCTGCCCCAGGGGAGAGAAAAGTATTTATGCAAATGATTTTTCTCTGCTTTCAGCTAACTCCGGGGTCAGTCTATCTCTTTCGCTGCTGTGAGGCTTTGTCTTCCAACAACAAATAAAGATGCAGTTCACACACACACATACACACACGCTCCCCCCACACAAACATACAAATGAGCCTGCATTTTAAACTGTATTTGTTGGCAGTTATCACCCCTTAAAACAAAAGCATTACTAATGTGAAAAATGTCTTTCACATATGGTGGTCTAAGTGATTTTTCAAGTAACATCTGATTTGATGGGTACAAGTACAGGTTGATTGAAGAACTAATTAAGGGTGACCCTACCTGCTTCCCCACTCTCCTGGACCTTTTGAAGATTGTCCAGCCTTCTCATTCTTATATGTGGAGAAAGTCTCAGGGTTCCATTGTCACGTCTTGGATAAGTGTGAAGTACTTTGTTGCTTTTCTCTTTTCCTCATCTAGACCAGCAGGGTCATCAGGAGAGAGCACTGTCGCCCAGTTCCAGTCTAACCATGGTTATTAGACACATTTACATATAGAGCACACATGCATAAGAGACTGGTAAGGGTCCTGCACACATAACAGACCAAGTAATGGGACTCTAGGAGATCTTTGAAAGACAATGTCAACACTAATTTTTAAATGAAATTCAGACACATGGATAATGGCCCAGACACCGACCAATCTATATTTTCACATAGTAGCCTAATAAAATCCCAACGGCCTTCAAAGAACCCTTTGTTTCTACAGAGTGACACAGAAACATTGTAGACAAAGAAAAGACCCTGATGTTAAGAAATATGTGGAAGAAAATTAGACAAACCAAGAAGTATTTCTTTTAGTTTCATCCTCAGTAGAGCTATAGAACAGCTGGGAATCTTCCTTTGCTTAACCACTTGATGTCTATAATTAAATTATCCTATTAACTACCCTAAAAATCCTCTCGTTTCCATGCTAAACCATCCCTGTTCCTCCAACCTTTTCTCAATGTTTCTATTTTCCACCCCCTTTTACCTCCTTCTGCCTGAACCCTCCCAATTTTTTATTCTTCCAAATTTTGCCATCATCTCTAGGTGCATATTTCATAAATGCAACTGTGTTTCTCTTTCAGGCTATTGAAATCTCTTATTCACACCTTCCTTTCTTCAGTTGAACAAATTAGTTCTTACTATAAAACTGTTGACTACACTATAGAAGATGCTGTTGTGAGAAATAGAGTCTTGAAAATAAAAATCCTATGTCCAGGAAGCTGCCAACGCACTTCTGGATACAGATATGTACCCAAGGAAGAATGAAATAACTGTTCTAACAGAGGTTCAGGAAATATTCTATAGGAGGGCAAAAGAGTGGGTATTGTTACCAGACTAAGGGGTAAGTGGGATAGAGGTCAGGAAATAGTGTCTATGGATAGGTGGCATTGGTGCCCATATTGTAAAAGGAATAA
Source organism: Galeopterus variegatus (assembly GCF_000696425.1). Lineage (NCBI taxonomy): Eukaryota > Metazoa > Chordata > Mammalia > Dermoptera > Cynocephalidae > Galeopterus > Galeopterus variegatus. Next base: position 22,761 of record NW_007728226.1, read on the forward strand.
GACTCTAATCAAGTAAGTTGTGATCCCTAAGGAAAAATGTGGGTAGAGGTCAGCCTTCTAACATAACAAGGTGTTATGCAACACCTTTCAGGCAATCACAATTTTCGGCAGGATGACTGGAGGAAGCTTACACTCGCACTTTGCCTGGCCCCAGGCAAATGAGCCTTTCACCTTCTTAGTCACTGGTGGTAAAGTTGGCCTCAAACCCACAGGCTAGAAATGTGCCTGTACTGATGTCCTTGACCTCTGTCCTTTCCTGTGTATAGAAGGAAGTTTGCTAGATAAATCTGTTCAGAAATTTTGACAAGGTGACGCAAAGATGAGCTGAATATTCAGAAAGCTTAGGTGGTCCAGCATGAACAGGGTAGAGTTGTTGGAAGGTTGAACACAGTGATTAAAATCATACCTATCTGTTCACTTCTTCTCAGGAAACCTATCGTTTGGCCACATTTCCCAGGTAGGTAGTAGGAAAGCATGGCTGAAGCATATTTTCAAAAATTTATTCCTGTCTGATTTCCAGGTACTGTCTTCTGTGCCTCGAAAGTCCCCCAGTCCTCCCCAACCATTCAGCAGCTGCTTTTTTCCCTTTAACCCCTTGAACATCCCATTTGGATCCAGCTGCAGATGACATGTTCTCTGGGTGTGCATCTCAAACCACAGGATTCTCTATTGTCTTTGCAAGTTTGCCTGTTTTCTGAGTTTCTTTAAACTCTCATTCAATTTTTTAAAAACTGTAATTGCTAGAAAGTATACATAGTGTCTTATAGGTGTGGTTTATGGAAGAAACCGAAGTTAGAACTCTAATCAGTAGATCCATACTAAAAAAAATACACACAACATCAAAAATTGACCAAAAAATATATATTTGTATGGGTTAAGTTGAACTTATATATGTGTCTCTCATATGATATTCTACTTAAATGAACTTTTTTTGACAACCAATCTTCTATCAGTCCTAATATGATGGATAAATGGGTTTCTGTTGTATCTCCATTATAGAACTTATTATGATGAGTACATTACTTATGCATCTCACTCCCTCTTTCAGAAAGGGGACTATGCCTTAGTCATTTTGGTAACTTTAATGTCCAGTAGATTACCTGAACATTTTGTTCCATAATTTTTTTTTGTTGTTGTCTTTTTTGTAACCGGTAAGGGGATCACAACCCTTGGTGCGGTGTCGCCCGCACCGCGCTCAGCCAGTGAGCACACTGGCCATTCCTATATAGGATCCGAACCCATGGCGGGAGCATCGCTGTGCTCCTAGGGCCGCACTCTCCTGAGTGTGCCACGGGGCCAGCCCACCATAAATGTTTTTTGTATAAAATATCATATATGATCTCGGTTGATTTTCATAACAATTGGTGAAGGAGATAATGTCGATATTATACTCATTTTACTCATTTTACAAATGAAGAAACAAAGAGTCATTGACATTGAGTGATTTACCCAGGGATAAGAACTCTAGATAAAAAGAACCTATCATCTTTCTTCCTCTAAAGAGCATATGGCACCAGTAAGTTTGATGAAGGGAGTTTGATTTGATGACTTCTCAGAAGCTGAATCTTGTCTCTCATCAGAAATGAGACCCCATTCAGTGACCTATATGGAATTATTTTTTCACTTACAATTACTCAGGATAATTAAAACAGGTAGAATAAACCATGCCTGCCTCTTAAGTGTTATCTGGGATTTTTGTGTTCTCTTTTCCATATCCAAGACTTTTCTGATATTAATCATATTCATATCAGTGTTAATAGTTTTAGAATTAGAAATGATAAAGCAAAAACCACCTAGGGTTTCTTTTCAAGAGTTCCTGGGACTGCAGGGGCACAGGTGGCAGCAGTGTCCCTGGTTCTCATCACAGTCACATAGAATTTGAGGGACTATATCATAAAGGGCTTTTTCAGACTGCCTTGGAAACTTAGTAATCACTTATTCTATCTGTTTTTTTTTTCTCTAATTACAATAAAGACTATTATTTTTCGGTACCTTCTAAGTTTCAAGTACTCTACATTCAATGCTTTATTTAATTTTTGTAATAAACTGCCACTTTTCATTCACCTGTCAGATACCTGTGCTCCCCTGATTGAAGAGAGATATCATGAATTATTAATCACACAACTAACCCCTGCTAATGTGTCAGCTAGTTAATTTGTAACCCTAGTATTTAGAGAAAAAGAAAATCTTTATTTATTTAGAAGATGTGTATCTCTAGAAGATGTGTATGGCAGGAATTTCAGATCAAGTAAATATGAATAAAATTTGTATTCAGACTAGCCTTTTGAGGGCCCTCAAATTATACAAAATAGCTAACCCATCTGTCTCTTTACAGAGCCAACACTGTTGAAAATATGCTCCTAGTCTAGAGAGCTTCAGTAACCTTGGTAATGACATGAGAGCACCCTGTCACATGAGGGCTCTCTGTGACTCACCACGAAGTGCCATTTGGACAATTTTAGTTTAGGAGAGCAGCCCAGCTCCTGCACACCCTTTTCTCTGTCAATAGAGGTAGAACTGGATTTAGAAAACACTTGCCTCTAAGTATTATATAACTAGATATAACAGCTCTCTATAAATGGTGGTAGAAACCTAAACGACTAGGAGCAGCTGTGGAGGTAGACACAGAAACTCAAGCATCCCTCTTTCAACTCTCCTCCGATCCCATTTATAGTAAGACAAGAGGGAAAATAATTTAAATAAATTTATAACATCTGGCACAAAGATGTAGCAGAGAAGTAGTTCTAGAAATGTATGAGAGGAAGAAACATAGTTCATAGATTTTAAAACATTGGATCTTGAAGTCATATATCTTTGTTTTGTAGAATCAGTACTTTTTAGTAGTTTATTTGAGTTGTATGGTCAGACCAGAAATAACAACATAGAGTACTAATAAAATTTTTAAAAGAAACAGTAGGAAAAGGATTTACAGTGTGTGAGGAGGTAAGAATGTGATATTTAAAGAGAGTGGGCAGGGAGGTCCTCAAAAAGGGGACATGTCCACAAAGTCTGGAATAAAGTGAGAGAGTAAGTCTTTCCAAACACAATCACTCAAACTGGTGCCTTTTGGACAATATCAGTAAGATTACAGTGAAAAGTCATTAGAGGAAGTAATATAAAATGTGTAATTGGAAGAATGGTGGTCACATGATACGTCACAGTAGAAAAGGCAGTAAGCAGGAGGTGTTGACAGGTAATGGCCCCTCCCCAAGCTACAGCAGACTGCCTCTCTCCCCCAATTAGGACAGGGCTAGGGCTTGAATCTGGGTGAGGTTTCTGTGTCATTAGAATCCCAGTCTTGAGAGAACCTGAATGGTGGAAAGAGGTTACTCTTTTTTTCTCTTCATGGGTGTAGCTGATGCAGCCAGGACCTTAGTGCACCTGCTGTATCTGCCTAAGGCTGGTTCCAATTAGACTCCTTTTGTGGAACTGAGCAAATTTAGTTAATGTTGTTGATACTTTCCTTTTTAGTGGTTCAGCAATTATTCATTTCATGATAATCCCTTGAATGATTATCCTACCAGTAAGAGTTACCAAGAACTGCTCTGATGTCATGGGATTTATGTTCAGGGATACTTTTTCCATTGTGTGACCTCTTGACTTGAAAGATAGCATACACTCTGTCATTGAGTACTGTTTTACTAGCATCTAAGGTAAGAGTCTCTTCTAATGCAAATGAAATTTTTATTAGGAATAAATAGATTATTTTCCCGAAACTTCAATCTTTAAAAAAGTATCTAAGAGTGGATTTCGGCAAGTGACCTGTGGATGATTTTATCAAGTTGACTCCATACACAGTGAAGTAGAGAATTTCAAAGGTAGAACCTATATTTACTTCTACAGATCTTTAGGATTCACTGATCTGAAATACATTGGTTTGCTTCATTGCAGTTTTCAGCTTACCAAAGCTAGGTGCAGAATTTTATCATCTTTTCATAAATGTACATCCTTATAAGATATAAGGTGTGATCCTTTCTGCCAAAAGGATGCATTTTTCTCCAACTCGTTTAATAATACCTAGCACATACATGATTTGTTTTAGTAGTTTTTAAATTATTATTAGCATGATGTCTTTTTTTCCCTCTAGCTTTATTGATGAATAATTGACAAATAAAAATTGTATATAGTTGTGGTGTACAACATGATGTTTTGATATATGTATATATTGTGAAATGATTACCACAATCATTTTGGGGTGAAGAAGCTTAGAGGATGTTGAGGTATACCACCCAGCATTTAAAATTAAAGGCACACTCAAGGCTTGAACAGAGACTTCAGGTCCAGTTCTGAGTGGGAACATGGCCCCAGAGCTAAGAGGACAAGGAGAAAAGTAAGCCTGGTGAATCATTGCCAGAGATATCGACAATGTTATCTCTGATGTGGAATGGACATGAGAACTAATGTTTACTTAAACCTTAAAGGACAAAGTGACTTCTAATAAGCAAAAGAACTGCCCATTCCCAGTGTGTGCCATCTGTATTTCATAAGAATGATTAAATCTCTTGCTCAAGACTACTATAATTAAACATTCAGCATTTGATTGTTTTCACTTTTTTTAACCAGAGGCCAAAACTTTTTTTTTTTTTTGAAGTAAAAACTGTCACAAAATACCTGCATATAAAATATATAAAGGTAGAACCTTCCTAATTGGAGCAGAGGTAGAGACTGAAGCCCTCTTTACTCCCAACCATTCCCCACCAGTAAGCACCTAAGGCACCTTTTCTCATCCCTGGAATTCCTTGCAACACAGTTTGAGAATCACTGTTACAGTCACCAATTTCTGGAGTATCATTTACAGGCCATAAAGTTATCTAGAGTCATTTTTATCCTTATTTTGAATTGTTGCTATGAATGTGCCACAAAACTGCTCATCTTTCTCCACACTTCCAACATTAGGGTCAAATTACCAAAAGTTACCATGTACAAGTGATAAAAGGTTTATCAATATTAAAAACATAAAACTATATAAGACAAACTACAAACCTGTACAGCATGTTACTGTACTGAATACTGTGGACAATTGTACCACAGTGGTAAGTATTTGTGTATCTAAACATATCTAAATATATAAAAGTACAGTAAAATTACAATATTATAATCTTACAGGACTGCCGCCATGTATGTGGTCCATCACTGAACAAAACATCATTATGCAATGCATAACTGTAGTAGCAAATCAAAATATAAAAAATGTAAGAATGATACTACATCATGACCAAGTCAGGTTTATCCCAGAAATGCAAGGTTGATTTAACATTTAAAAATTTATCAATATTGTCCTCCATATCAACAACAAAAAGAGAAGAAAACAAATGATCATCTCAACAGACTAAAAAAAATGCAATATTTATTCTTGGTTAAAAAAACACACACACAACTCTTATCAAAGTAAGAAAAGCAGGGAACTTCTACAAGTTATTTATGGTAGTTAAGTTTTCAGGGTAGGGTGGCTCACAAATCTTTTTAGTCCTTGGATAAATTATTATATCTGTGCAATTATAAAGAATTGGAGGCAGCACTGTTGAAAATCTATAACCTGACATTTTAGTTACACATATTCCTTCAGCATTAGGGTCCTTTGGGAGTAAACTGGCAACTGTCCCAGTCAGCCTGGGCCTTGCCTATGAAACTTAGTCACACTAATGTGTAAATAATTAGTAACAACTCAGTCCTGACTCTAATAAAAGGGTGAAGACAAGAGATTATGGAACTTCTATACGGGCTACTGGAATTTGTTGTCTTAAACTCCCTTTGTCCCTCAAAAAAACCAGGGCTTCAAAATACATTAAAAGTCTACAGGAGAAGAGAATATATAGGAAAAGGACTCTTCCAGGTGCTGTGGATTGAATGTCCCCCAAAACTTATTGAAGCTTAATCCTCACAATAACTGTTGAGGGCAGGAAATCCTATTATGGTAGTTGAAAGGTGAGACCTTGAAGAGGTGATTAGATTGTGAAGACCATGCCCTAGGGATTGGATTAATCCATTTGTTGGTTTAACTGTGGTCCTGGGCATGATTCTAATGGCTTTAAAAGAAGAGTGCCCAAGGAGCTCTCTCTGCTTCTGCCTCATCGCCTTGTGATACCCTGTGTCATCAAGAGCAAGGCCCTCACCAGATGTGTTCCCAGGACTGTGTGGACTTCCCAGCCTCCAAAACTGTAAGAAGTGAATATTCTATTTCCCTTTAAATTACCCAGTTCCAGGTATCCTGTTATAAGCAACAGAAACAGACTAAAACACCAGGTCATGCCAAACTTGAGTGAGTTAAGATCTATAGACAACACAGATCTGAGAGGAAGAAGATTCTATAACATAATTTTCACCCCATTAACTAAATCAATTCTTTACACTCACTTTTGCCTGATTCCAAAGCTGATTTGTCCTCAAGGCCTATAGGTTTTTGTAGAATTTAGCCAGTTCTTGCAGCTCAGAAACCTAACTGGAGGGAATCAAGATTTTTAGCTTTCAATACGAGCCCTCATGGTGCTTCAGACTCCACAGTCACTCCAGGATGAATGAGAAAGAAACTAGGAAGGTACATTTCTGGTTCGTTTGTCTTGGTTAAGTGCCTGTATGTGAGTATGTGATCCATGCCCTGCCTCAACTCACCTGCACATGTACAAGACTATTTCTGCTCCGGCTCTGGAATCCAACACTGCCTAACCTCACCACTCCTCCCCGAGAGTCTCTTCTCCACTCCATGTTGCTGACCTGGACAGTGAGGAACCAAAGTTGAGTGTATCATTTATACACCATGTCAGATGGAGGTAGATATTTAAATCCTACAGACATTGGAGATGAGAAGGAGTGTGAGGGGAATGATAGATCCCTTGTAAAGAGGTAGCAAACTCATGGCTTCAATTTCTGACTGAGAGCCAGTCTTATGGACAGATGATTCAACGCTGCCCTCAAAGAATTTAAGAAGTTTTATTGCCAAAGAGGCAAGTATCCCTTTAGGGATGGAGGTTACTTGCCATCCCACATATCCCCATTCATTTATTCCTTCCATAAACATTGAGTTCCTTCAGTATTTCAGCAACTGTCCTAGGTTCTGGGAGTACAATGGCAAGCTAGCATGCCCTGAAAAACTTGAAATCTAAACAGAGGCAAACAGATATGATGGCACGTGCAGGCAATAAACACTTTCTGATGCAATGATTGAAAATATTATAAGAAATAATTATGTGGAGAGAAAGAAGCCTGACGATAGAGTACATACTATATAATTCTACTGATATTACAATATATAATTCTAGAAAACAAAAATTAATCTCTAATGACAGAGAGTAGACCAGTGATTCCTTGGGGATGGGAGCAAGGGAGCAGGAAGGGCAGTCAGGAGGGACTACTATGGGGCACAAGGGAACATTTGGGCATAACAAATGTGTTCATGATCTTAATTATGATGATGGTTTCATGGATATATACATACATCAAAACATTAAAATGTGCACTCTAAAGATGTCCAGTTAATATATGTCAATTAAACCTCAATAAAGCTATTAAAAGATATATTATATAGTATGTACTATAGAGTATAATGTGGACACATAGGAAGGGATTGTTACTTTTTTCCTGCAGAGGATGAGATCCTCCTAAACAGATACTGCTAAACCCAATCACGGCTCTCTGTATCAGAAGGTCCTCACAGGAAACAGAGGGCACATTCAAATGGTGCAATTTGAGAAGAGATTAATTAACAGATTACATGCATGGATGTGAGAAAGATGTAGAAAAACATGAGGGATAGTGCAGTACACCATTGCTAGTAGTGCAGGGAACACTCAGTACCCCTAAATAAACTAGAAGGATAAAGGAGAAGTTGTTCCTGGAACCTGGGAGAAGGTGCCCTCCAAAGAGGAACACCTGAAACGGAGCTGAGAACCTAAAGCAAACCTGCATGAGTCTTACAGGGAAGGGGCAAAGGAAAAGAAACTCTAACTGTATTCTCTGCCCTCCCTCCCATCACCTCCTGGTGCTTCCCATTGGCCAGCCCCAACAGAGCCAAACGGTAAGGACACATTGCATTCAGACAGCCTCTTCAGTCTCATAGCAGCATGGAAAATCAATCCAGAAAGACAAATAGATGATGTACAGCATAATCTCCATTATAATCTGCTTTCTCCTTTTTTTGGCCCAGGATCAAAGGATGAAAAATTAGAACATAGTTATGATTTTCCTCTGGAAAATGATGATTATGTCAGACTTTTACTCACACTGTCAGGCTTAGTTTTCACTCTGATTGGATAATTTCAGTTCCTAGGTTTGGAAAGATGTTGTGGAGAGTGTGAATCTGACCATCAGTGCCCTCTGCCAAGAACTGACAATGGCTTATGGGCCAGATCTGTTCCATCACTTGTTTCTGTACAGCCTGCAAGGCAAGAATGGTGTTTACATTTTACAATGTTTGAAAAAATACCCAAAGAAGACTAATATTTTGTGACATGCAAAAATTACCTGAAATCTAAATCTTCATGTTCATAAGTAAAGTTTTACTGGAACCAGGCATGCCCATCCATTTCCATGTTTTCTATGGCTGCTTTTACACTACTGTGTCAGAATTGAGTAGTTGCCCACAAAACCTAAAATCTCTATTCTTTGGACCTATACAGAAAAAGTTTGCTGACCCTATCCTATGCTAAAGAGGCTAGAGACTTAGAGTCAGATACACCTATGGCCAGACCCTGGCTCCACCACTGCTTTATCAACTTTTTCACTTCACTTACTAAACATATGTCTATCTTCTCATTCCAACTGGTATCAGAGGATATTTACCTCTTATCTAAAGCCATCCCTTGCTGCTAGACATTAGATTCCATCCCTTTCCAAACTGCTTAAGTAATAGTTCTTAATCTATAGTGTGCTTACAGAGCACCTGGGTGTTAACATACAGATACATGAGCCCACTGAGGAATCTGCACTTTACAATTACTATAAGAAACATTGGTATAATTTTTTTTTCTCTCTCTCCCCCTCTCCCTCTCCCTCTTGAACTCCTTCCCTCCTATCAGTATCCTTTATTAAAAAATTAAATTAAATTAAATTTTAAAAGTTTTATTGTTCTAATATCCTTTCTGGCTACCTCCAATCTCTTTCATTTTTGCCATTAAACTCCTCATACGTGCAATTGATAACATATTTGAAGCTATTTGGGAAACTTACTGTATGATTTCTATATCTATAATTTCCTCTACCACCTCTCATTTTCCACCTATTTCTTCCTTCTCTATTTCCTTTGTTAACTCTTCATCTTCTTTCCTTCAAACATAAAGATTCCTTACCCCAGTTTACCACTGCACAGCCTTCACTTTCCATGAACTCATCTAGCCTCAGTCAGAACCATCTTTAGGGAACGCCATTGTGGGAAGCTAATATGTTTTTATCACAAGGCCCTGGATCTACATTCAGTGTTTCCAGACATGGTTCCCAGGTCTGGAGTTTGATGGAGCCCAAGAGGTAATATTCATCTCCCTCTACCCTCAAATCCCATCTAACAGAAATAATGCAAAATGCAAATAGAAAAAAAAGAACATTTTTATTACCAATAAGGCTGATGATTGTGGAGAATGTAACTTATGTAAACAGCCAAGTAGGTTTGCAATACTGAATCCCTGAGCTAGACAGATTTACACACCCAGTGACAGACATTGATGAAAAACATCAGAACTGGGAAAGAGCCCTTGCTGACAACTGTGAGTCGAATCATAGGAAGAAAGACTTTCTACTTAGTTTTAATCATCAGAATGACAAATTGACAATGTAGAAATGGCAACAATGTTGAGGAAAAGATACAATGTTGTACAGGGCTTGGTAAAAGTGAGGCTGGCAATGGAAAATGCTCCCTGAATTTTCCTGCCTGAATTTGGGAAAAGATATTTCAAACACTAAGAGAAGAAACATGCTGTTATAAAGAGATGTGCCTTCTAATAATAGGAGTAATCTACTATGGGCTGGGGGTAGGAAACCTAAGTAGTTATTTTTAAATGCTCTAAAATTGTAAGGAAGGAGGCAACTAAAGACACTTTCTAAAAAGGCCTATAGGAAAGACCATGGAATGTGGGGCACATTACCAGGGCTAAGCAGAAAGATTAGTGAGAACTTGTATGAATAGTGTCAGGAAGACTAAAGTCCTCACTGAGCAAGATGAGGCCCCCAAAATGCCAAAGAGAACAAAAATAACTTTAAAGATGTGTTCAGAATAAAAAGAAAGAGAAATAGTCTAAGGGAAGATGATGTAATGTTCACAGATGACTAAGAAAAGGCAACTGGCTCAACATTATTCTCAGGCAAGCCATTTTATCTCTCTATAAAACAGTTTCCTGCCTCCTCAACAAATGAAAGGATGTTGGACACCAAAGTCCCATCCAACTTAACTATGTTTTGATATTCATAAAAGGGACTGATCCTCAACCTAGGAAGGAAGGTATATATATATTAAATATCTTTAAATGTAATCATAGCATAGTCAGAAAAGGTAGGTTGAATTAATAAATGGAACAGCTACTCTATGTACATTAAAAATAAGGCATGTCACACTACCTTCATTCTGCTAATTGATTTATAGGAAATGTCATTGACAAAGTTTCTTGATTTCTGCAAAATGTGAAATAAATCCTCCAATGACATAATTTTGAATAAACAACAATTGAAGAGTCGGAAGGAAAATGAGAGTGGAATTAAAATGGAACAATATTAACCATACACATCAACATCATTCTAGCTCTATGATCTTGTAAACAGTACTAAATTTCTTTGGGTCTCTTTCCTATTTAGTTAAAAAAAAAATTAAGCAGTTAGAATACTTATTTCTGAGCTGATATCCTACTATAAAATTCAAAGATTCTGAAGTTCTAGGTCTAGTAATTTGATATTGACATATAAGGAGACTTTAGTAGATTGCAACAGACCTTGTCTTGGTTTGGCACAGTTCAAGATTTTTATCAGAGATTTGGATGTAGATGATAAAAGCCTGCTTATGGAATTTACAAATAACACAAACTTAGTCATTGAGTGACTAAAATGACATGCTGAAAAATGAGCGTCTAAAAAAAAAGTATTAAGGAATTAAATCTGATAGAATATTTTTGTACTAGAATGAGAATTTAGAAAACCTAGTTTGGCAGAAGTTCATGTCTTTGAAAAAGCAAAGATGACCTCAGACGTAGTGTGAACCAACAGTGTGATATGATTACAGAGAGAGAGGATGTTGTATCAAGAGCCTTAAAAAAGTCACACCTTTTAACCACAAATTTCCACTTCTAATAGTTCATCCTAAGGAGACAAAGAAGAATATGCCCCTAAGTATCAGCTACAAAAATTTACTGCTGAGCTATTTATAATGACTTAAAATTGAATAAAACATAAATATTCAACAATAAGGAAAGCATACGGTTGAATAAATTGTGACAACACTTAGGACAGATTCCCATAAAACCAAAAAAGTATTTATATATTTCCATATGGAAAGAAGGTCATAATAAATTGTTTTTTAAAACACAGTTTAACATGACAGTTTCTCTACTATGAACTCATTTTGGAAAAATAAAAAAGCATATGTAACAGGTCATCTGGAATTCCAGCTATATGTATATAGAACACCTTTTCAGATATATGCTGACAGTACCCCAAGCATTTGTGTTTTCATCAGTATACCACAGGAAAACGGCAGGTGTAGTAGGTATTTGTTGGATTTGAGCAATCCAACTTCATTTGCCATTCTTTTGGGAAAAGTGATCCAATTCCACCTGGGGACAACTTCATCCCACCTCTAAGAGACAGCATGTGATCCTAGCCTGAGTCAATTAGTAACTTTTATTCCCCTGCTGTAATGATTGGTTTAGAAATTGTCAAAGGACTGATTTAAGCCTAATATTAACTTTCTAATTCTGGGAGATAGATCTTTTTCTTTGAATTTGAGACTGGAAGGATGCTGACTTAACCCCTACAGAAGCAGTCTTTCTACTGGTATGATAGAGTCTATCGCAAAGTTCAAACAACAGAGAGGAAGTAGAAATCAGATGTGCATTGAGAAACCAGGTCCTGAAACTGTCATTCAGGCCTCTGTATATATAACTCTACCAAGAATAAATTTTTCTAACATCCCAAAATTTTCAGCTTCTTTTTTTCAGCTTTATTGAAGTATGATTCAGAAATAAAAATTGTATATTTTAAGGTATATAAAATGATGTTCAACAAAACTAATCATCAGAAAAATGCAAATCAAAACCACAATGAGATATTACCTCATACCTCTTAGGATGGCTATTATCAAAAAGTCAGAAGATAACAAGTGTTGGGCTGGCCTGGTGGCGCACTTGGTAGAGTGCGGTGCTTGGAAGCGCGGCGGCGCTCCTGCCGAGGGTTCAGATCCCATATAGAGACCAGTCCGCTCACTGGTTGAGCGCGGTGCGGGCGTGACACCGAGGGTTGTAATCCCGTTGCCGGTCACGAAAAAAGACAAAAAGGAAAAAAAAAAGAAAAGAAGATAACAAGTGTTGATGAGGATGTGGAGAAAAAGGGAATCTTTACATACTGCTGATGAAAATGTAAATTGGTACAGCCATTATGGAAAATAACATGGAGTTTCCTGAAATAATTAAAAATAGAACTACCATATGATCAGCAAGCCCACTTCTGGGTGTATTTCTGAAGAAAATGAAATCAGCATGTCAAAGAGATATCTGCACTCCCATTATTCACAACAGCCAAGATATAAAAACAATTTGTGTCCATCAATGGATGAATGAATAAAGAAAAAATGTGAATACACACAATACAATATTATTCAGCCCCCCAGAAGAAGGAAATCCTGTCATTTGCGACAACACGGACGAACCTGGAGGACATTATGCTAAGTGAAGTAAATGCTACCTATTCTCATTTACATGTGGAATCTAAAAAAGTCAAAAGTCAAACTCATAGAAACAGAAAGTAGAAGAGACTGGGAGGTGGGAGAAATGGGGAGACGTTGCTCAAAGGATGCAAACTTTCAGTTATAAGACGAGTAAGTTCTGGAGACCTAACGTACAGCATGATGACTCTAGTTAACAGTAGTTAATAATAATGTATCCTTGAAATTTATAAGAGTAGATATTAAATGTTCTGACCACACACAAAACCACACAAATAGTAACCAAAATTTTCAGCTTTTTAAGCCAAAAATTCCTGTTTGTCTTTGCCCATCTCAATAAGAGACTTTCAGGTTCTTATAATCTGAAGTGTTCTAATGATACAGTGGGTGAATTGACTATAAGTCTAGAATTTTCTACGGAGCTCAGTATCAAGAATGCTGATGTACCCTATGACTAGCCCCCCCCCCCAGATGAGTCAGAGTCATCTGGGACCCCAACGAGGTAGGTATTCTGCTTTTAAGGGGTGAGACAAAAATCTCAATGTGGCCTGCAGAGTCCATGCCTCTAGGAGCTGTCCTGGAAGCAGCAGCCTTGGGGAAAGTGAAATGGGAAGACCCTGCGGCGATAAAGTGATCAGAGAAAAAACTAGAGGTCAGTGTCTCCTAGAAGGATGATTTGGTTTCAAATTGACATTAATTAGAACTGATAAATGGAGTCATGTATCAGTCACTGAGGTTCTCTTTGCAATGGCAATGACAACGGCTAGTTTTCCCCTAAAAATGCTTTCTCATGGCTTGGGCATCACCGGATGACTCTGACAGCCATGCAGGTAGCATATACTGTAGAGAGAAAATGCACAGAGAGCTCTGGAGAGATATGGAAGTGGTGCCAAGCCTGATGAAGACAGAACAGCTGCCAAAGGACCTTAGGAAATGGTTGAAGACAGTTTCCCTAGTGCAGGAAAATGACACCAGTGCTGGAGAAAACAGCACCTGATGAGCCCTCAGCAGCAGGCCAGTGTAGACAGTGGCAGCAGCCTAGGGTCAAAATCCATGGCCTCAGGAAAGGCACAAGTAGCAGCTGATGGACTGAGAAGGGGCAAAGGTAGGTGCCACCCAGAATGTAGATATCCTAGGAAAGGGGTGAGAACCTCAGTCCTGCAGTCATGCAGCTGCGGGACAGAGAAGCTAATAAATGTCTGAGTTAAATGGCAAAGGACCATTCTGTATCTAAAAACTGGAATTTGTAGCTGTCAAATTCGATATTATTTTCTTTTTTTGCTTATCTCTATTTTCTCGGTGTTTATAACAAACATTTTTATTTTTATTTTTTCATAAAATGGTAAAAAACAGTCTGCTTGCTTTAATAGAAATATAATGTCCCAATCTAAGGAATTCTACCACTGGAATTAATAGGCACACTATTTTGCTGACCTGCTCACCTCTGATGCAATACTGATATCACACCGTCTTAGTCCATTTTGTGCTGCCATAACAGCATAACAGAAACTGGGTAACTTGAAATGAACAAAAATTTATTTGGCTCATGATCCTGGAGGCTGGGAAGTCCAAGAGCAAGAAGCCACATCTGTGCCTTCTTGCTGCTTTTTAACATGGCAGAAGGCATCACATGGGCGAGAGAGAGCCAGAGAGGGGGCCAAATTCATCCTTTATAAAGGCCCCACTTTCGTGATAACAAACCCACTCCCCCTGATAATGGCAAGAATCCATTCATGAGGGCAAAGCTCCCATGACTTAATCATCTCTTAAAGGTCCCACCTCTCAGCACTGTTGCACTGGGGATTACGTTTCCAACATGTGAACTTTGGGAGACACATTCAAACCATAGAACATACTTTAAGGGCAACATTGATAAATGAGAGGTTGAATGAGAGCAGGAAAAGGATTTGACATTACCTTTTTAAAAGGAGTAGCTGAAAGAACTAAAATGTCTAGCCTGGAAAGGAGAGTTCTGATGAAGAGAAGAGTAGCTGTATTTAGCACTGTGTAGGTGCTTACTTCATGTTTGTGAATAATCAGTAATTAAATGAATGCCATCTTCCAACTAGATTATAAATTTATTATGAGAAAAAATTTAAAAATATACTTCCTTATATTCTTTCAAAGTTTATTGTCATGCTTTGCTTATAGTGAAGGCTCAGTAAATATTTAGTGGTTGATTACATTTCATTCATAGTCCCACCATAGTTCTGCATAAATAGCTAGAAGCAAACCCCAGGAACTAAGAAACAAGTAAAGAACCCTCTTTCACTTGTCTGCTCTTCCAGATCTCCATTTACGCCCAGACTGCTCTGCCACTGAAGAACTTCACCTTCTTATCTCCAGTGACCTTCACCTATAATCCACTTGACCTGTCCACTGCTCTCCATGTTGGCATCTGCCATCATTCTGCACTGCTCTACCACTAAGATTTTAAACTCTGAAATTCCAATTGCATTTTTAAACTTTCTAAGCAAATGACCTATTAATGCCTCTAACCTAACATGATGAAAACTAAATTCATCATCTTGTCATCCAGATTTGTCCATGGGTTTGTTTTCCATATTTTTGGTTACCAGCATCACTGGCCTGTTACTAATGCTTAAAACCTCCAAATCATCACTCTCCCAAATCCAAATGCTCAGTTTATGAAAGCATCTTGTTTTTTCCATTGCGTCATGTCTCCTGCTTGAACTATCTTCTCCATTCTCACCTCCTTCACCAAACTTCATACTCTTACTCTACTTTCTGGATTATAACAATAGCATTCTAATTCCACCCCTGACTTTCCTCTCCACACTCCAACAAATATTTAACATTCCTCCCAACAAGTCAAACGCCTTGTTCTGATCATGGTACTCACTCACTAAAAAGCTTTATTGATTCCCTTTAGGACTAAATAAAATCAAAATCCTGTTCGATTGTTACACAAAGCTTTTAACAAATTGATCCTAATCTGTCTTTACCAGCATGATTTCCAACAACTTCCATAAATCAGCCAGTTTTCAAACAGTTTGTTCTACCTAAATATCTTCTAAGCTTCTCAGCCCCTCCACTTTTCCATCGTTTTTCCATCTTCAAACCTTAATTCAAACACTGCTGTCTTGTAGCTTGCTCTGATCTCCCTTCCCGAGTCAAAAAGTAAACTTCTCCTCCTTCAAGCTTCCACATCACTTTCTTTCTCTCATGTTACTTTTACCACTTCTTATTTTCATAAGAATGTACAAATTCAGCTGATTTTTCATAACAAAGTATAAGTAATGTAATAAGACCTTACATTATGCCTCCTTGCATTAGCCATTTATTCATTGGTTTAAAATATTTGTTGAGCACCTAATATGTGTTAGATGATGGAAATATAGTAATGAATAAGATGGACCTGTCCCTGCTCTCTCAGGGCTTAGCTTTGCATGGAAGACTGTCAATAAACAGCGAAAAACTAAACAACTAAAAAGTAATTGATTAATTAAAATTTTGAAAAACACTAAAAATAAAAAGTATATAGTGATGTACAGATATATAGATGTTGGACATGTAGGATAATATTGTTATATTATCCAAAACGCACTTCCAAAATGGAGCTGTATTCAGTCTGGCTTAAAAGTATTTGATTATTTAGTAGAAACTATTTTTCTTAATTTATAACATGATCTGGCTGTTATAAGTTAAGACAGTGGTATCTGAGGTATGAAGTAGGAAACTAAAATCTCACTCCTGAGCAATCATACCTGACTAGTTTGCTGCAAACCGAAGGCAGAAGTATTGCCTTTTTCTTCCTGGTGGTTGTACTTTACAGCAGCTATTTTTTTTTTCTTTTACCAGTTGCATGGGGCCATCAATCATGGCCAGTAATCTCCAACAAAATAAGAGGAGCAAAAACAGAAAGAGGCAAGTGATTCATCATTAAGCCTGATTCCAGCTGTAAGGGAAAAAGTATTTCCTGACTTGCAGCTAGCAGGCACAATAGCACATTATTCCCAGAGAAGCTATGACTTGAAATTTCTGAATGGGCTTACCACCAGACTCAGCTGGCTGCCTACTACACATGCACAAGCATGCAAACTCCTCAAATATGCTTTTTATCCCCCTCAGAGTTAAGAGTGTGTCTAGTCTTTCCATATTCATCACAAAATAAGGTTAGATTCTTATTTTCGTTTCCTCCCACTGAATTAATGCTTCATACCACAAGAGTATAAAATTCTCTCCTACTGTTTTAAATGAGAGCTTTATCTTTCTCAAACACAAGGCACCATACATATTTTGTCACCTCCGATTGTCAGTACATAAGTACTGAGAATAACAGACTATAGCCAGTCAATAGTCATACAAATGGAAGCAAGAAAGCCATCATCAGGGTCACTTTTATAATTGCCTTGTGGATGAAAGAAGGCTGTTAGGACAGAAGGCAACATTCCAGGTAGACACGGCCCCACCAGGAATGAGATCATCTAACAGAATTTCCCAGACAGAGTTACTAGGGAGAGCTAGTTATTCCATGGCCTTGAATTGGAAGGAAAATGCAGTGAACTGCATAAAAACTGAATAAAAGCCATTGTTATTGTGTTCTGTAATTAAATGTTGTTGACACATCCTTAAGGACTATGAAGGGCACATTGGGCATACAGGAAATTTTCCACAGTGAGCCATGAAGGGGTAACAGCAAAATAAAATATGCTTTTTCATGTATTTTCCCCTTTTTCCTGGGTGAAAAGGTATTTTTGTGGCAAGCATATTGGAGACATTGTTGAAGAAGAGTTCCTCTGCACAAAGACGATACCTCTGTACCACTGCCAAGGTCAGCACCCTGGCGGATTACCTGCCAAGGAAGTGCCAGTTAAGGAGTCCATGCCGTGGCAGGCGTGGAGGCAGGCTTCACTCTCCCACCCTCCTTCTGAATCACCGTTCTTTGCTCCTTTGTACTCAAGTTGTCACTTTACCCACTCTGTGCCCTCCCTTCTCATTGGTGGGATCTCTCCCCTTACATATGAGCTGAATGTTCCATTGTTTGCCAGGAAGCCAGGCCTGCTGAATGCTGATTTCATGGAAGTCACACAAGAGAGACAAACAGTAATTTTCCAAGTAATCTACATAAAAAGTAACCTTACAACAGCATAAAGTGCTCAACTTGGCTGATGATGTATTTATGTTTTTTTAAAAAGGGTGATGGATACGTATATATATACGGATGCATATATATGAACAGATGGATATATATATATGGATAGATAGATACACATGTATGTTTGTGTGGTGTATGTGTATCACATACACATGCATATGTATTGATCCATATGAGGCTACTTCGAAAAGTTCATGGAAAGATTTGTATTACCTTCTAATTCTACTTTTCCACAAACTTTTTGAAGTATCTGTATATATACAGAATATATACATAGATTTTATTATGTGTATATATATATATATATATACACATAGATTTTTTTCTCAATATATGCATATATATATAGATGTATATGTTTCTGTTTCCATTTTTTGGTAGGGTGTTTTAAATGGTTCTTTTTTATCACATGACTTATTTTTTCTGTTTTTGAAAGAACGAAAAGAAAACTGCAACTGCAAACTCGCTGTTTCGTTTCTTTAATCTCTTCTCTATAGTATAGAGTATATTCTAAACTGTAGTATACTATAGACCACCTAATGTATATTTAGACCACATAATATCCATTCTCTGGTGTCTGACACAGAGGAAAGGTGTATTTGATTTCTTTTATTTTGATATATTAGGTGAAAGGGGCGATTCATTCCGAAGAGGCATGTAAGTGTTCATTCAAAAATATTTTCCTAGTATACAAGATACCCCCATAGTCATCTAGATATTGTATTACTTTCCGCAGTCCTCAAAAGTAAAAACTTTCAGCACATGTCATATGTAACTATGACCCTTTTGGCATTCATTCAAGTTATTTCTACATTAAGACTTTATATGAATTAAAGGGAGGTTATGTAATTGCTTATAGTAAACTGTGTCTTTTCTACTCTGAACAGCTCCATGAAGTGAACTGTCACTCAACTGTAGGTCATCTATCATTAAGGTGTGTGTGACTTGATAAACACACAGGGTAAGCAAACTTGACAATAACGATTTGTTTGTTTTAGGTGGGAAAAGGAATTCAAGCATATGTATATAAAAATATATTTAAAATGTATAAAATATTTTATATAATAAATATATAATATATTAAAAATATATAAAATATATATGATATAATATAATATAATATAATTAATATAATATAATATAATATAATATAATATAATATAATTTTTTGGGGGGCGGGGGGTGGCTGGCCAGTACAGGGATCTAACCCTGGACCTTGTCATTATCAGCACCATGTTCAAACCAACTGAGGTAACTGGCCAGCCCAAAGAGTTATATTCTGAATAATGGGTACAATTTTTCAAAACCCTGGAAAACACCGAGATTATTTATAATGTAAACCATACCTTTTTATATCTTAATACCAATTAATCATCTAGGTTGTGCTAATATGCAAATTGTCTGATTTTTATCTTCCTAATGTCACACATCTTCTTAACCATAAAGAAATAAAATAAAACTACCAAAAACTGTTCTATTTAATGCATTGTATGCATCTATGCTTATGATAGTTACCCCCCCCCCCAAAAAAAACAAAAAAACACAGAGTCAGCTAACTTTACAAAAGAGAGAAGCATATGTGTTGAAAATGCAATGACCAACTGACAACAAATTGCAAGTGTGACCTGAACAACTGAGAAATGAAATATCTATATTTGTAATGTGATTACACTACAGACATTTTTCATATGTTATTACTCATTTTTTTCCTACTGCTTTCACTATGAAACTAACAGATCATCAAAATTAAATCTGATAGGAAGTCAGATAATTCCAAATATGTAATGGGAAAGAAAGATTCCATGTAAGCCTATCTGTTCAGCTCAGTTCAGATCTAGAAACAACCAAGAGCTGTTTGGCACTCTGTTAGCAATCTTGGCAGAGGTTCAAAAGATTGAACAGAAATGAATTCTTAATGACTTCCCAACATTTAGGTGGGTGCTGTTTCCAGAAGGAGATTGAGACACAAGAATTACAATTACAGAATGAAGGAATTTCTCCCTGTCAAGATGGAATTATAAGAAGTCACTTCTCAGCACACATGAGATTCTGCCATTATACTTAAATGAAAGCAAAGGACTTGTCCATAGAAATTCTTCAATATAAATTTAAAATATTACTTTCCTTTGAATGAGAACATTCATGTTGGGGGTCTTCTGAGGACACCTAAAAAATTTAAAGGTATCTGCTTTCTTGAGTCTTCTCAGGTCTAAGTTATGAGTTCTCCTTTCTGATTAATATCAACTGGAAATCACATTGATATTTCATGATATTTGATTTTAATGCTATGGATCTCTAGGTGGTAACATTTTTTATTTTAATTTTAAAGAGATAAAATATTATGTGCTAGATTAAGCATCCCTTGACAATTTGTATATTTTGGAAAGTTGTTTTAAAATGAGAGTTATAATCAGTCATGATTCTAGAATGCGAATATCTTTTCTTGTGTGACTACATTTTTCCTGAGATCAGATTAATCATATTCTTCACAAGTCTCTCCTCTAGTACATTCTTTGGTTTCTTCTTCTAGATCCATCTGCAGCTGTCTATATCTTCACTGTTCAGTATGGAAGTCACCAGCGACAGGAAATCACTATTGAGCACCAGAAATGTGACTAGTCTGTGTTGACTTGTGATATGAATATAAACTACACAGATTTTGAGAGTGCAATATGCAATATGAAAAAAGAAAGAATATCTCAATAAGGTTTTTATATTGACTACATATTGTAATGATAATATTTTAGATATGTTATATGACACAAAATGTATTATTAAAATTAATTTCACCTGTATATTTTTACTTTTTAAAAATGTAGCTACTAGAAAATTTGACATTAGTTATACTGCTCATATTATGTATCTATTAGAGAGTGCTGGTCTGTATAGCGAGCAGTCAATATAGCTGCAAATCCTGAGCAAATCGCAGGATTTGCCCAGCCCAGTTTGTATATTTTTTGCAAACTACAGAGGATCTTTCACCTGGGAAGTAAAGAGCATATCAGGCAGAGTTGCTTGACATCCAAAAGATGGCCCTTGACATCAGCATGATATCAACTATTATAGCCAGGAAAAAAGGGTCCTTAATAACTAAAGTGATGAACAAAATCATTGACTTACTCAGAACCCCAAACTGGAGAGAGGGCCTGGGGCCACAAGCACATCACCAAACAGGAATAGAGTTCATCATATGGAAACATTCCCTTTAAAATGTAATACACAAAACCACGCATTTTCTGAACATCGAACCTATAATTTCTTACCTTCATAGAGAGCTTTGTCTATTTCTGGTTTTTACAGTTTAAAATGAAAGTATACAAGGCCTTCCTATTCTTTTGGTGCCTACATCACCAAATATTTGATAAATTAAGTACATTTTCAAGTGATGTTTCCTTTCTAGTTGAAACACCTCTATATTTTCTTATGCCTTTTACTGTCTTCAAGATCAAAGTGGCATTCCCCTTTTCTGTATCCCTTCATTCCTCTAATTGTCACTATACGATACTAGCACCAATTCATAAAAGATACTAGATGAGGAAAACATTATTTCATTTTCATAAGGACTTATTTTCATTAATGATTACATTTTCTTTGTACCTAAGAAAAAAGTTAGCCAATTATTAGTTTGTATTCAATTCTAAAAGATGTATGTAGTGTTTTTAAGCTAACAGCTTTCTATACCTATTTAATCGCAATTCTATAGATAAGTATTGTTCTCATTTTACAGATGGGAAAACTGAAACCGAGAGATGGTAAATAATTAGCCCATACTCACACAGCCTGTGACAAAGGAAGGTCTATCTGACTCCAAAGTAATTGCTTCTAATCATGTAACTACACTGCCTTTCAGTTCACGAATTATGTATACTAAAGCCAGATGGCACATGTGTTTTAAATTTGCAAAACATTTCGTCTTCCTAGTGAAAAGTGTGAACAAGAAGAGAAGGATATGATTAGTCATCTTTTAATATAAAAATGTTGGATTGCACTAGAGGTGGCCTTTTCCCCAAATATAGAACAAGAACCATGATAAAAATACATAGCTCAAATAAACATGGGCTTTTAACAGAATAACAAACCTATAAATCAAGAGAATATAATGCAGTCTAAAAGCACAAAACTACAGATAAATTACCAATTTAAAATGAGTCTTTCCCTACTATAATCAAGGAATTTAGAAAAAATTTATTTATGTCTATACACTTCTAAACTATGTGTATCCAACCCATAAAGACTAACATATGAATTTCATACAATTTTGTTATCCAATATGCCTTTTATACCTTTCTTTTCTTTGAGATTTCCTACTCAAATTTACCTTAAGATGCCTGAATTTTTCCTCCAGCCATGGAGTCCATCTGTTGTCATGTACAAAGTCAGGGGCGACTAACAGAAAGCACTAGGATGGAATTTCACCGGAACTAGTAAGGACTATTTTGATGATTCTTTGAATAATTCGCTCTTTTGAACAAATATACCTAGCTTAATATAAATTAACAGCCGGTCAGTGCATGACACCACAAAATAATAAGATGTTCCACCCACAAACTAACAGATTGCATTTTAGGTACTGAAAAGGCAATCAAACTTACTAATTAACTTTTTAATGTCAGGGGAAAAAATTGTAGCATCTTTTGTAAAGATTGTATTAAATGTGCTTTCGAAGTAAGTAAATTAAAACTACATACTTATTCTAGTGTGTGTGCATATTAATCTAAGTTAAAGAGTAAGTTCCTTCTGGATTCTAAATTGTTTTCAATAGTTTCATGTATGCTGCCTCCATTTCCATCTATTTAATTATATGTGCCTTTAAATTATATATGCCATTAATATACAGGCCATGCCTTTTTAATTTATATGTTTTAACTATCTCTATAAGAGAGCAACCATAAATATACTCCCTGCAAATGTTTGAATGAATGCATACATGAATAAATAAGTGACTGACACAAATGATGTAAATGTTAGAGAAAACCAGTGTAAACCCAACATATGAAAGAACAGTTTAAATTATGTTAAATATTTTTAGACCATAGAAAATCAACTTAATGCATACAATATATGAAATTAAAGATTATAATCAGTTTTAAACATTTTTTTTTTCATCTTTTGACAGAGGGGTCTATTGATTTCTAAGGTCTCACACAAATATAATTTTTATAATCTAGCATATAAAATGATATCTCAGGCTATTATTAAAATTTTACTTACTTTTTTATATTGAGTTACCGTGGTATTTCTTCTTGTTTCACAGGGCTGTCTTCAGAAAAATCTGACCCTACCTCAGCAAAAGGTGAGATTGTTTGTGTTCAGAGTGGTATGGCCATAGACTACTTCAGTCAAAGGGTGGCATAAAATGCCCTAGTCTTCTAGCTCTATGAGGTGGCGGTAAAGAAGAAAACTTTTTATTAGTATTGCTCATTATTCAGTCTTCTATGCTTTACTCTTTTTCAGATGATAGTGGATTCATTAAAGTACTGTTTTGTTTTGTTTTGTTTAACATTGGAACTTTGGCTACTTTTCATCTTTGGGGTTTGGGGATGAGTGTGGAAAGAGTGTGTGTGTGACCAGTGGCAATGCCAGGTGAGTGGCATGCCCATGCACCAGGAGTGAACACAGACCAGGACAGGATTCTAATGGGAAAGGTATTCACCTAGGAGATACCAACTCTTGAAAAACTTCTTACCCAGGGAAAATTTCAAAAGTTCAAAACAAATGTGGAATACTAATAACTTCCATTCTAAGCAGATTAGAAACTTGAGATCACCTTGGATGAACTTACTTTTCCAGAGTCCATAAGACCACAGAACTTTAAAAAGCCTCTATTCCTCTATAAATTGCCTGTTCATAATTTTTGCTCATTTCTTTTATCATTTTTGTCATTAAGATCAAATTTATATAAAGTAAAATTCATGCATTTTAATGTACAGTTCTGTGAGTTTTGAAAAATGGTCAATTATATAACAATAACCAGAACCAAAATATAGAACAGTTTCATCAGCTCATCCAATTCCCCCATGATACTCTAGTCATTTCCTTCCTGCTTCCAGCCCCTGGCAACCATCAATCCTTTTACTTTCCCTATTTCTCTGTCTTTATAAGAATGGAATATAAATGGAATTGTACAGTATATGGCCACTTGAATCTGGCTTCTTTCACTTAGCATAATGCATTTGCCATTCACCCGTGTTGTTGTGTGTATCAGTAGTTTGTTCTCTTGTTTATTTGTACCCCAATATATGGACTTCCCACAGTTCATTAATCTATACCTCACTTGAAAGATACCCAGGTTGTTTTCAGATTTGGTGATTATGAATAAAACCAGCATAAACACTCTTATACGGTTTTCCTCTGTGAATATAGGTTTTTATTTCACTTGGATAAATACCTAGAAGTGGGATTGCTGGGTCATACAGTAAGGGTATTATGATATTGTGAAATATGTATTTGGTCCTCATTCCTGTCTCTTGACAGACAACTCCTAAAATCTTTAGACTCTCCAAAGTGATGAGTCTTTTCATATGCTAATAATAGGTCAGCCCTGGGGTAGCTTCAGGATAGGGGTTGATCACAGTAAAGACCATGACGGAACTTTTAGTCCCATCCTCTCAACCTCTAGTGAGGGGAGAAGGGCTGAAGGTTAAGTTGATCACCAGTGGCCAGTGATTTAATCAATCTACAATGTTGGTGACTGTAAATTGGTGCAGCCATTATGGAAAACATTATGGAGGTTCCTCAAACAACTACAGATAGAATTGCAATACGATCCAGCAATTCCATTGCTGGGTTAGACCCAAAGGAATGGAAATCATCATGTGGAAGGGATACCTGCACCCCCATGTTTGTCACAGCTCTATTAACAATAGCTGAGAGTTGGAACCAACCTTAATGTCCATCGTTGGATGACTGGACAAGGGAAATGTGGCATATTTGCACAATTAAATACTACTCTGCCATAAAAAAATAGAGTGAAATACTGCCATTCACAGCAACAGGGATGAATTTAGAGAAAATTATGGTAAGTGAAATAAGCCAGGGACAGAAAGAGAAATACCACATGTCCTCACTCATAAGTGGGAGCTAAATAATAAACAGATATATAAAAACAAAAGGAAGAAAGATACAGCAATCACAATAGTATGTTGAAGTTTCAAGAAGGAGAGAACAGAACTGAGGTTAGCAGAGGTGGGAAAGGGGGAGGGGGAGAGAGGTAAGGGAGGAATTGGTAAAGGACCACTAAAACCGATTATGTTGTATAATGTTGAATATACTAATTATCCTGATTTCACATATTGCACACAGGTAACGATATTCAACTCTGTACCCCACAAATATGTATAACCAACTATGTCACAATAAAAAAATAAAAAATAAAAACAACAACAACAATAATCAGGCCTATGTAATGACACCTTCATAAAAACCCAAGAGGCCTGAGTTCAGCTTCTGGGTAGCTGAACACGTGGAGGTTCCTGGAGGGTGGTGTGCCAGGGAGGGCATGAAAGCTCGAGACCCCTTCCCTCATACCTCTCCCTATGCATATCTTTATCTGTATCCTATATAACAAACCAGTGAACCTAAGTACATGTTTTCTGTGAGCCTCTCAAGGAAACTAATCAAACCCAGGGAGGGGGCTGTGAGAATTCTGATTTATAGCTGGCTGGTCAGAAGTTCCAGAGGCCCGGACTTGCAACCAGCATCTGAAGTGGAGACAGTCTTGGGCACTGAGTCCTCAACCTATGGGATCTGACACTACCTCCAAATAGATAGCATCAGAATTGAATTGGAAAACACCCACCTGGTGTCCACTGTGGAGCTGGTTGCTTGCTTGCTAGTGGATAGAAATCCACACACATTGGGACAGAGAAATAGGTCTTCTGTGTTAACTATTGTTGAGAAAAAGTGTAGAGAAAAGACAGTGTGTTTTTTCCCCACTCATACACAGATATTTTTAATTTTATTAGGTGCCAACCTTCTTCCAAAATAGCTGTATCATTTTGAATTCTTACAAGAAATGTACAATAGTTCCAGTGAATCTGCATTCTTGCTAGCATTTCAAAATATCAGGATTTTGTTGTTGTTTATGTCGTTTCCATTTTAACAAGTATATAGTGGCATTTCATTGTGATTTCAATTTGCATTTCACTGGTGATGAATTATGTTAAGCATTTTTTATGTGCTTACAATTCCTTCCATATATCTTCTTTAGTGAAGTGACTTCAAAACTTTTGCCCATTTTTTTTTAATTGGGTTAATTATTTTCTTATTATTGAGTTTGGAAACCTTTATATATTGTGCATGCAACATCTTTTCTAGATATATGACTTGCAAACTTTGTTCCAGTTGCCTTGTTTTTTTTTTTTTTTCTGTCTCTCGACTAGAAATAAATAATAGGAAAATCTGAAGAAGTCTCAAATATTTGGAAATGAAAGAATTCACTTCTAAATAATTCATAGGACCAAAAGGAAATGGAAATTATAAAATATTTTTAACTGAATGAAAATGAAAATATAACACACCAAAAATTTGTAGGATGCCCCTAACAAAGTACTTAGAAGGAAATATACAATATTAAATGCTTATATTGGAAAGATCTCAAATCAGTAATCTAAGATTCCACTTAAAAATTTTAGAAAAGAGAGCAAATTAAGCCCAGAAGAGCAGAACTCAATAAAATTGGGAAGAGAAAAATCAATGGAACCAAAAAATGGTTATTTGAGATTAATTTCCTAGCCAGACTGGGAAAAAAAGAGAGAAGATGCAAAGTACCAACATCAGGAATGAGAGATATGACAATACTAAAAATGCTACAGATATTAAAAGAATAATGTGGAAATATTATGAAAAAGTTTATGACAACAAACCCAATAAGTTATATGAAATGGGCAAATTTCTTGAAAGACACAAACTACCAAAATTAGGCAAGAGGAAATAGATCATCTGAGTATCCTTTGTACTTGTTGTATTAGTCTGCTTCAGTTGCTTTTAACAAAATACGAATTGGGTAGTTTATAAAGAAAATGAAATTCATTGCCTGCAGTTTCAGGAGATGCTTCTTTGGTGGTGGCTTTATAGCAATGAAGGGTCTCACATGGCAGAAAATGGTGGAGCAGAGAGAGAGATACTCTCACGTGCTTTCCTTTTAAAGCCCTCAGAACCACGCCCCTGACCACCATTATTAATCCATTCATTAGGGCATAGTTCTCAGAATCTAATCACCTCTTCAAGGCCCCACTTTTCAATTACTGTAGTAGGATTTCTCACCCTCACTAGTTACAGCGAGAATTAAGCTTCTAATATATGGACTTTGGGGGACACAATTCAATCATTCCACAGCAGTTATTAAATAAACTTAATACGTAGTTTAAGATCTTTTTATAAAGAAAACTCTGGGTCCAAATGGCTTCAGTGGTAAATTTTATCGAACATTTAAGGAAGAAAACAATATCAATTCGCCACAAACTCTTCCAGAAAATTGATGAGGAGGGAATATTACCTAGCTCATTCTAATGTACCCACATTATGCTGATACCAAAACAAGATATTGTAAGAAAGAAAGGTACTGAAGATATTGTAAGAAAAGAAAACTGAATCCCGATATCCATCATGAAGACAGATGAAAAAATCCTCAATATAATTTTATCAAATCAAATCCAACAATATCTAAAAAGAGAGTACATTATGACAAAGAACTTTTCTTCCAGGAGTGCAAAGTTGGTTTAACATTTAAAAATCTAAGAATTTAAACCATAGTATTAACAAATGTGAAAGCAAAATATTACATGGTAATCTGAACAGTCATGGAAAAAGCATTTGGCAATATCCAATCCTGATTTTTAAAAACTCTCAGCAAACTAGGAATAGAAAGTACCTTTTTTTATTATTCTGATAAAGGGCATCTATGGAAAAACTGCCTGTTTAACATTATATTTAATAATTAAAGATTGAAAGTTTCCATTAATGACAAGGAATAAGACAATGATGTCCACTCTACAACTTCTATTTACCAATATACATAAAAGTCAACATAAAAAGATTGGTTGTATTACTAACTGATACAATAAAAGGCAAGACAAAAAAATAAAAGGCATCCAGATTGGAAAAAAGGAAAAAACTGTCATTATTTGAAGGCAACATAATTTGTGTGGAAAATCCAATGGAATTTACAAAAAGGTAACTTGAACTAGTAAGTGGGTTTTGCAAAAATCAGAAATTTATACTAAAAGCTAACATTCACAATAACAAAAAAAATAAAATATTGAGGGACAGATCTGACAAAGGTGTACAAGACTTGTAAACTGAATGCCACAAAATGTTGCTGAGAGCAATTAAAGAAATGGAGAGTTATATCATATCATGATATAACTTATTATTTTGAAATCAATTTTCCCCAAATTGTTCTATAGACTTGATGCAGTCCCAATGCAAACATTTTTATAGAAATTGACAATATGATTCTAAAATTTCTATGGAAATGTAAAAGACCTAACATGGCTAAAACAACTTTGAAAAATAACTAAGTTGGAGGACTAACACTATGTTATTTAAAGACCTTTTACAAAACTACAATAATGAGATAGTGCCATATAGGTATAAAGATAGATAAATAGAAAAATGAAATTGAATAGAGGGCCCAGCAATAGACCCATATATATGGCGACTACTGATTTTCAAAAGAGTTGCGAAGGAAATTCAGTAAGGAAAAGATAGTCTTTTCAATAAATGGTTCTGAAATAACATATGAATGGCAAATAAACACATGATAAATTGTTCAATATATTTTAGTTGAATGGAAGATTTTGAAAAATAACAATGACCAGGCTCCAGTCAAGAACTCTTAAAGAAAAATCTATAAGCATGATTTTGGGGCACTGGTATGACTTAAGAGCTCCACAGGGAGTTCCAATACACAGCCAGGTTTGAGAACTGCTGATTCACGTGATTTTATTTTAATGTTTTCATTCATTCTGCCAGTTCAGGTTCCACATTCTAATGTCTCACAACTTCTTCCCATATTCTTCCACAAAGAGGCAAATGCTTCAGTACACTGTCTTTTTTTTTTTTTTTTTTTTTTCCTTTTTGTCTTTTTTTACTGACTGGTAACAGGATCGCAACCCTCGGTGTCGTGCCCATACCGGGGACTGGCAACGGTATCACAACCCTCGGTGTTGCGCCCGCACCGCGCTCAGCCAGTGAGCGGGAACCGGTCTCCACATGGGATCCGAACCCTCGGCGGGAGCGCCCCCACAATCCCAAGCGGCGCACTCTCCCGTGTGCCACCGGCCAGCCCTTTTTTTTTTTTTTTTATGTTTTCTGGTTTCCATGGTGAATGGTTGACAATTTCCCACTGTTTCATGACAACATTTTCTCACAAGGAATTTTTTCCTGTTCACATTTTTCTTTGTCATTGTTCCCTTCCTTCCATTTTCTTGTAGTGTCTCTGATTAAATCCTCTGCTGGCTTTTCTTTTATTCCACTTTTTAAGGAGATAATTTTTTTCTGGGAAAAAGAATTTCTTCAAGACAAGGGCTTCATGGACAATCTGTGCAGTCCCACAAAGTCCTTTGTGCAAAAGGGCCTCATGTCTGGTTTAATGCTGTACTGTCGCCATCTTAAAATTTTTAATAAATTTCAGACAAAGGACCGCAGATTTTTATTTTGTACTGGGCCCCACAAATTATGTAGCCAGTCTTGCATTGAAGGTAGGCAAAGAGAAGTGTTCTAGGCTATCAAGAATTTTCCTTTTAACCCAAATGGATATGGGCAGCATAGGATTTTTATAATAGTCCCTCTCCCATCACAGTTAGACAGAGTCTTACTTCTTAGAAATGTGTCTTCTTTGTTGTGTGGGTCCTGGTCTAGCCTTGCCTGCTCTAATTCTTGGAAGAAAATCAGATCAAAGGAAAGTCATGAAAACAGTTGGTGTAGTGCATGTCAGTTGCTACAGACAAGGAATTTAGGACAGGGTACGTCCTTCACCATTTTCTGAGGTTGGCAGATGTGAGGTCCTCTCTGATTCCTACCCCTGTTTTGACTTTAGTGCTCTGCCAGCCCTCTCACCACTTTTAGTGTTTAGGGGATTCATTGCTGCTTAATTTTACTAAAAAAAAAAAAAAGAGTCCTGGTATTTGTAGTTTTAGTTTTTATTCTCGTTGTTTTTGAATGTTTATAGCAGAAGAAAAAGGGAAAGGGAAGTACCTAGATTTTCCTGTACATTCAACTTTCTGTGCCTTTATGTTTTTTATGTATCTTCTGTATGCAACATATAACCCAACAATTTCTTTTAATTCTGTGTGTGGTGGTAAAAGGGAGGTTAATCCACTTATATTTATTGAGAATATTGATATGTTTAACTTTAATTTCTTTCCTATCTTCTTGCCTTCTTCTGTCATTTTAATTTCATTTTTCCCTCTTCTACTGAATGTTATATACCCTATTTTTATTATTAATGGATGTTCTAAAAACAGCATGCATATTTAATTTAACAAGGTCAAAATTAATTAGTGTCTACCCTGTTTTTAACACACACTTAATTTATAGGGATTTAACTTCTATAGTACAATCCCTGTTTAATGTACACTTTTGTCCAGTGACAAGTTTTATCTGGTTGTTTACTAATCCCACAGATTAGAAATTGTTATAGCCGATCACTTGATATGAATCCACATATTTTTGAATTTCTTAGTTTTTCATTCCTATTTCCATTTCAGATTTATTGAGATAAATTTATCGGGGTTTTTTTCTTCTTCCTATACTATTTCCTCTTAAGAAGGTTTACTTGGAATAAACTGCTTTTATTTGCTTAAAAATGTCTCTCTCAGTCTTGAGAGAAAGTTTAACAAGTAAACTATTCTAGGTTGATAGTTCTTTTCTCTAAGCTCTATTAAGATACCATTTTATCATATAACAGCTTTTATTGTTGCTTTTGAAAAACCTGCAGTGATTTTAACTGACACTTCATTATAGGGAAGCAGTCTTTCCTCTCTAGTTGTTTTTATCATCTCCTCTTTACCTTTGGAGTTTTGCAATTTGCTAACCACACCGAGAACTGGAGTTTTTTTTTTATTATTTTTTTTTTTTATTTTTATTTTTTTTTAAATTTCTCCTTATGGGATTTGGGACGCTTTGTGAGTCTTAGAAGGCTCTTCTCAATTCTTGGGAATTTTCAGCCTCTCTTCAAACATTATTTCTTCCCATTCTTGCATTTCCACTCTTCTGTAACTCTGATTAGATATATGCTACATTTTCTCATTATAGCCTCCATTTGTTCTAACTCGTTTTTTAAATTTTCCTTCTCTAAGTTTCTCTATGATGAACATACATAATCTCTTTGAATCTGTCTTGCTGTTTCAGTGATTATATATTTTTTTATTTCTGAATTTTCTTGTTTGTTCTTCAGATTTCCTTTGTTATTTTAAATATTACTACTTGCTTATTTTTTGTGATTTCATATTTTTGAACTTTTCATTCATAATTTTATATTTATAGATAATTTATAGATTATTTTATAATCTATTCTTGATCATTACAATATCTGGGTCACTGAGGGTCTAATTTTGCTATATGTTTTTCCTACTAACTTTTGTTTATAGTAGCTTATTTCCACTTGTGTCTTGATATGTTGAATGGTTAGATCATTTTTCTTCTGACCTGCATCTAAGAAAATTGCATTGGACTGTAGATGATGGTGCATTATTTCAATGAAAACTTATTGTCTACCTATCTTTCTCTTAAGCTACGTTTTATATAATTTTTATCTCTCTTTTATTCTCTCACTAATTTCCTTAGATCTATTTTTCAATTTACTAACTCTTTTATCAGCTGTTCAATCTGCTCTCTAAACTGCCTGTTGAGTTTATTTTACATTAAATGACTATTATTTTTTATTCTTGGAAATTCATGGGCAATGTCTCAAATACTCTTCTCTTTTCACACTATCCATGTCTTTTCAGACTATTTTGTTTCTATTATTTTTTAAATCTTTTTTATCCTTTTAATTCATTTTTAACAAAATATTAGTACATAGTTATTTTATTATTTTATGTGTAAATCTACACAGTAGGAGGTTTTCCTGAAATGCAACTGTCTTTTCCAGTGTAGTGAATTCTGCCCTGTAATTTTTTAAGAAATCATGGGAAAGAAGAATTAAATAATAGTTGAGGAACTGCCTCTCCAATATACTGCTTCTATCATTCAGAGGGTTTTTTTTGTTTTGTTTTGTTTTGTTTTTAATTGACACATAACAATCATACAATTTTAAAGGGTGCAATGTGATGTTTTGATACATGTATACATTGTGCAATGTTCAAATCAGGGTAATTAGCATATTCATCACATCGAACATTTATTGTTTCTTTGTGGCAAGAACATTAAAAAATCCTCTCTTCTAGCTATTTTGAAATATACAATACATTGTTGTCAGCAATAGTCACCCTAATATACAACAGAACACCGGAACTTATTTCCCCTATCTAATTGTAACTTTGAACCCATAGAACAATTTCCCCCTGTCCTCCATTCCTGCTCCCCTCCCCAGCCTCTGTTAGCCACTATTCTACTCTCGTTTAGACTTCTGGAAAGAGTTATAGCAGAAAATTGAACTACTGTACAATAGTGCCCCATTTTTTCATCTGCTGAATAACATCCAAAATCTTTGGATTTGGACTTAGGTTTCTGGGCCAATTTCTAATTGTAGGATGATGAGATATTTAATCTTCCGTCTTTTAAGCTGGATGTTACGTAGTTGTGTCACAATCAAGCTTGGATACAGCTTTACCATTACTCCGGTGTCTTTAATATCACTTACTGGGTCAGTGTAAACTGCTTCCGATTCTAATTGCAGCCACAAATTATCTTTGCAGATATTAGGAATGAAATCTTTTGCTTCATGCATAGCACTACATGTCAATGCAAATAGTTACTCCTTTTTTCACCTAAAGTTTTAAAAATTACATTTACCTGATCCAAGAAACAAAAAAATCTTCATGTTTTTAAGTGCTAATGAAATCTGGATAGTTTCTACAACAGGTTCATTTGTTTTGTTTTGTTTTGTTCTCCCCCTAGATGCTCAAGGCTTTTGAATTGTTTGTTCATTACCGATTATAGCTTCTCCTTCATTACTGAGGTTTGTTGAATAGCCTCCACTAAATATTTATTGGTGTCCCTGGTAATTTAATTGTGGGCTGTATCATAGCTACTCCCTTATTAATGTCAGCTTTTTAAAAATCTGTCACACTGTTTCTCAGACTTTTGGCTAAGATCACGTGGAAAATATATGTCATGATTTTAATCTCCAATTCCCATGAATTCTGTCAACAAGTGATAATCTCCTATTTTACCCTCCTCAGGATTATTTTTGGTAATCAGTGATATTGCCACATAACAAGAGCAGATGACATTGGAATTCCTGCATCCATTAATTCTAAACTTCCATTAAAGGTCAATGCTGTAAACATGCACAGTCCAATAATGCAGTCATCAGTCCCATGCAGATATTAAAAACTCAAATTTAAACAGAAATACATTAAACTTAAAATTCAGTTTTTCAGATACAGTAGCTACATTTCAAGATCTCAGGAGCCGTGTGCAGCTGGTGGCTACCATATAGGACAATGCAGAAATAGAACATATCCATCACCACAGAGAGTTCTTTTGTAGAGTACTGCCTTCTACAATGACCAATTTGATTCAACGACCTCAAGTGTAACTCTCACAGTGAAAGCAAAATCTTTGTGAATAACACTACATAGAGCTTTATCTGTAAGAGGACCGTGCCCAGGCTCTCTTCTATTTATACAAATGACTCTGTCAATTTAATTAGTTGAGTAAGTAGAAAACTTATAGTGCAACGTAAAATTTAGATTTCTTATCCTATTTATAGCTATTGTAATGAAATTAGACTTCACAGTGAATTCTAATGAATCAACGTGATCATACAAATTGCTAGTAATTGTCCTCTTTAAAATAGAGCTGATCTATAGTTTGAAATATATCAAGGTTACAATATATTCCTAAGTGAAATCACATCTCAACCATGATATCTTTATAGTCATTCAAAATCATACCTCTAAAAACCTACTTTAAAGTGGTATTGAAGAACTCTATTCATATGGAAAGACCTCTAGAAGTTTTTCCTTAGTTTCTCCACAGTATGCAATATTATCTTCTTAATAGCTTTATCTCGGGAAATTTTAACGTGTTCAAAAGCAAAACTAAATCACCTTTCCAAAGCCATTGTATGACTATATTTCAGTCTCTCATAAAGTAGAAAATGATGCTTATGTGTTTTACTCTCACTTTGATGTTGTGGCAGAAATCCTGCTATAACCCTCTTTTTCCATATGCTTTCAACATAATAGTCTGACTTTTTGATGCTGAAGCATCCAAGTTTAAAGTATGAGAAGACATTTTTTGTGCATATATTGTATTAACACATTCTCCATCAATCATTTCTAATTGTATTGCCCGAAAAATGCCCATTCCAAGTAACATCTCATATTAAAAGGGCTACAAGAGATCCATTGTTTGCTAGAACATCAGGTTCATTAACATTGCAAAAAAAAATACAAAGGAACTGTGTATCTTAGAACTAGCCAGCTGGAAAGATGTTTAATTGAACCATCTATTATTCACTTGTAACCATTTCTTTATCAGAGAAACCAGCCTCTCTTCTAAGAGAGTATGTAGGAATTCCACCTGCTGCAGCAGCTTTCTATCTATTGTCAACCACCAACGGCATGAGCGATAGCATGAAGATTCTGTTTCACTGATCACTATAACCATCACTATGGTGTCATCTAGCTGTACCACAATAGAGCTACCCACAAATCTGGCCAGTTTTCCAGCAAATACTTCTGGTTTTCTCTGGCCAAAGTTCACAGCCATATTTCTAGACCTTGTCCCCCATTTCCACAACACTTGCACCTCCTTAAGTGGATATATAGCATCCCACCCCAGCAGGCAGAGAGTTTGTCTCCAGTGAATGGAGTTGCAGGAAACTCCCTATAATCCACTTAAATATAATTTTTAAGGTCTTTAGAGTTGTTCTGATACTTCTGGTTCTTGTGGTAAAAATTCTGTTTTTAAAAAATCTGTTAATGCTCTCATAGGAGTTTGTTTTCTTCTGTTGTGTGAGTTTTTAATTGTGAGCACAACTTGAGTGCACTTGCATGCGTGCACTTGTTTGTGTGTGTGTGTGAGAGAGAGTCCCATGGAACTTGAGTTGTGAAAATGTCCATACACCAAAATTTTCAAAAGCCTCATACCAGTTTTTATATTAATTGTCCTTCTTATTTCTAATTTTCTACTAGGGTTACTCCTGCTGTTCCTTCACTTGCTGCATATTTCCACATTTGATTTTAATCATGTTTAAACTTATGTCAGTCAGGAATTGAATTTGGATTATAATCTTCAATTGGAGATATTTGCTGTTCTGATAAAGGGGGGAAGAGAGAGAAAGAGAGAGAGGAAGAGGAAGAGGAGAAAAGGAAGGAAGGAAGAAAGGAAGGAAAGAAAGGACATGATTTTTCTCAATGGAACAAAAATAGTCTTATGCTGAGATCTACCCTTGCTGTGATGTTTTCTCTCCTCTGTAAAGAAAGGATCTATTTAATAAGAGTCATTGATTTATTTTTACATGATAATGAGCAATGATCTGATAGTCACTAGGCTCCTCCTGCACACTAGGCAGAGATAGGAAGGACTATTTTACAGATTGTGGGCTTTAGAAAATAGGTCAGTTCCCACTCCCCAGCTCACCTCATCCCAGGCTTTCTCTTCCCCATGTGAGAATTAAAACCTCAGCCCCTTGCTTCCCAAATTGCACAAGTCATGCTGGAATCAGCATCTTTTTACTGCTTTGCTTTGATTTCTTTCTCTCTTTTTTTTTCTGCAACATAGAATTTACCTGTCTCTCTTGAGTTGAACTATGTATTTCACTGATATTGTTTCTAAAATGATTTGTCACTTACTATGTAATGATGATTTCTTTTAGCATTGATTATAGATTTATTGACAGAGCACACAGTTTTCAGAATTCAAATTGTTGATATTAGGGGGAAAGGTCAAATTAGATAACAAAAATAAAAGCAAGCATTGCAAAGCACCTCTATTATTTACAATTTAATTAAATATTCCATTTGTCTACAACAGAGCATTTTTCTTCAATGGATAATAAAAACAAGCACCATATCAATCATTTAGAATTTTTTTTTTCTTTTTGTCTTTTTTCGTGTCCATCAACGGATCGCAACCCTCAGTGTCGCGCCCGTACCGGACCGGGACCGGCAACGGGATCACAACCCTCGGTGTTGCACCTGCACCTCGCTCAGCCAGTGAGCGGGAACTGGTCTGTATGTGGGATCCGAACCCTCGGCGGGAGCGCCGCTGCACTCCCAAGCGGCGCACTGTAGCAGTGCGCCACCGGCCGGCCCAATCATTTAGAATTTGATTACTCAAAGCTTCCATAAGATCTGGTCTGGATTTCAATTGTTGCCCAAGAACCTTCACCAATTAGGCTGTCCTTTTGTGTTATTTTCAGTGCTTTTCCAGATTTTTTTTTTCTCATGTTACTGACTTTTTCAAATATGAATATTGTCAGCCTTTTTTGACTATAATTAACTTTTAAGTGGCCCTAATACATTCTTAACATCGTGTCTTTGCTAACTCTGGATTTTAACATTGATCAACTGTCTTATATCAGAAATCCAGAAAGTGGGGGATGGCAGAAGAAATGTGCTAGCAAAAGGTCATCACACCTCAACACATACACATGCCCACAATCACATGCTTCATAAAGAGCAGCACATAAGAAAGGTCTGTCCAGCCCAACTCTGGGTTCCCCAAATGCTTCATTCAAAGGCAAGGGGGAAGAAAAAGCAATGAAAAATTAAAATCAATTTGCTGCCACAATAAAATATGTTATCAAATATCTACCTGTCATTTGACTCCTGGGGCTATTTCCCAATGGCAAAATCAGCCATGTGACTGAAGAGTAAATGGAACCATGAGATTTCCTTAAACTGACTCCAGTTTTAAAATCACATGTGCAGTGTTGTAGCAATTATCTTAATATGCCTTTTGCCGGAAAGGGGAGGAACATTTGTGCCAGGTGAGAAGACAGTGTTTTTAATAATTTGGCTATGTTTCCTGAAAAAACATGCATTTGACTCCACCAACTTTCAGCAGTTAGAATCTTAGTAATTGTTAATATACTGTTTAATTTCTTCCTTGTTTTCTCACCTTTTCCCCCTTATTTCATTGTTGTTATTTTGGGGATGGCAAGGGGTGGTAAGGAGGATTGTTTAGGATTTTTAAAAACACCTTACATAGGATCTATTTCTCAGACCTCATCATTCTGATTGACTCCTGCCAAAGCCTTTTCAGCCTCACATCACCCACAGAATCTAATCTCATAAGTCAGGCAACTTTACTTGCACAGGGTTTGAGCCATGTTAAGGATTCTCATCCATTTCTCAATTTCCAGGCCATCCCCTCAATAGGAGATGCAGAAGGCTACGGAAATAGGGTTGAAAGCAGTCACAATTCCTCAGTTCCAGACTGATAAAGCAGAATGAATGTAACAGAGGGAGGTGAGGGGTGCTGTTGGAACACAGCAGAGCTCCAGTTTAGCTGTATGTCTTTAGGTTAAATCATGAGTTTGCTCATCTCTAATTTTAAATGGGAGCTTTAAAATTATGCCATCTTAATCTTTACCTAAAACTCAACTGTTCCAGATTCTTGCTTCATTAATTATCCTTTTTTAAAAAAAATCAGCCAATTTTTTCCTCCAGTGACTCCTTCTACTCAATCTACAAAAATGCTTAATTGTTCCCATCCTAAAAACAAACAAATAAACAAAACTAACCAAGCCTGCCTCTTGTTCTCCTACTCTCTTTCCCCTTGCTGTTGTCTCTACAGTTCTTGACAATGGTCAGCATTTCTGCCTCCACTGCCTTAGCTCCACAACACTCAGCAACGTACTCGAATCTTTACCTGAAACTTTTCGTCAAAAGTCAACTAAATTAATGTCATCCTAAATTAATGCCCATGGCCTCTCAACTCTCCCTCTTTGTACTCAGATGGGACTTGGTAATACTGGAACTATTTTTCCCTTGGCTTTTAGCTCACAACTCTCTGGTCCTCCAGGTCACCTGGGTTTTGGAGTTTGGACTAAGGTTCTTTATATGCTTTGCCCAATGTCTTGTTGGGTTACTAGTCTTTTTCTCCTTGGTTTGAATGAGGTCTCTCTCTATATTTTTAAAATATCTTTTATAGTCTTACATGAGTTGCAAATATAGTCATATGCCTTATGACAATGTTTTGGTAAATGATAGACCACATATACTATGGTAGTCCCATAAGATTATAACAGGAGCTGGAAAATCCCTATCTCCTAGTGACATCATAACTGTCAGCACATTATAGTGCAATACGTTACTTTTCGTGTCCATTTACCCATTCCTCCTTCCCCCCTCCTTCTCTCCCCTCTCCCCCAACTACAACATATCTGTTCACTTGTCTTAAAAAGTTCAAGGAATTGTTGGGATTGTTGTGTCTTCTTCCCCCACTACCCTTTCTTTGTTTGTATATTTATTTATTTATTTATTTATTTTTAGCTCCCACAAATAAGTGTTAACATGTGGTATTTCTCTTTCTGTGCCTGACTTGTTTCACTTAATATAATTTTCTCTAAGTCCATCCATGTTGTTGTGAATGGTAGTATTTCATTCTTTTTTATAGCAGTGTAGTATTCTGTTGTGTAGATATACCATTGTTTCCTTATCCACTCATCTTATGGTGGACATTTGGCTGGTTCCCACTCTTGGCTATTGTAAATAGTGCTGCAATAAACACTGGAGTACAGGTATCCCTTCAGCATGAAGATTTCCCAGCAGTGGATAGCTGGATCATATGGTAGATCTATCTGTAATTGTTTGAGGAACCTCCATATCGTTTTCCATAAAAGCTGAACCATTTTGCGGTCCCACAAACAGTGTATAAGAGTTCCTTTTTCTCTGCAACCTCTCCAGCATTTATTGTTCTCAGTCTTTTGGAGATTAGCCATCCTAACTGGAATAAGACAGTATCTCAAAGTGGTTTTGATTTGCATTTTATGAATGCTGAGTGATGTTGAGCATTCGTTCATGTGTCTGTTGGCCATTCATATATCTTCCTTTGAGAAATGCCTATTCAGTTCCTTTTTCCATTTTTTAATTGGGTTATTTGATTTTCTTTGCAAAGTTGTTTGAGTTTCTTGTATATTCCGGATATTAATCCTTTGTCTGATGTATATTTTGCAAATATTTTCTCCCAATCTGTTGGTTGTCTTTTCACTCTGTTGATTGTTTCTTTTGCTGTGCAAAAGTTGTTTAGTTTGATATAATCCTGTTTGTTTATTTTTCCTTTGGTTGCCTGTGCTTTTGTGGTCATACTCATGAGGTCAATACCCACTACTACTTCTTGGAGTGTTTCCCATATTTTTTCTTTAAGGAGTTTTACTGTTTCAGGATGTATATTTAATTTTTGAATGCATTTTGAGATGATTTGGGTATATGATGAGCGGTACAGGTCTAGTTTCATTCCCTGACATATGAATATCCAGTTTTCCCAGAACCATTTGTTGAAGAGGCAGTCTCTTCCCCAGTGTGTAGATTTGGTGCCTTTGTCAAAGATCAGATGGCCGTAGGTGTATGGGTTGACTTCTATGTTCTCTATTCTATTCCATTGATCCTTGTATCTGTTTTTATGCCAGTACCATGATATTTTGGTTATTATAGCTTTGTAGTATAGTTTAAAGCCAGGTAGTGTTATGCCTCCTTATTTATTCATTTATTTATTATTTATTTATTTTGCTCAGAATTGTTTTGGCTATTTGTGGTCGTTTGTTATTCCATATAAATGTCTGGATTGAACTATATATTTACTCTATCTTTTCTATGTTTAGATATGTTTAGATACACAAATACTTACCATTGTGTTACAATTGCCTATAGTATTCAGAACAGTAACATGTTATATAGTTTTGTAGCCTAGGAGCAATAGGTTATAACATATGGCTAAATGTGTAGTAGGCTATACCATATAGGTTTGTGTAAGTACAGATAAAGAAACACACAATGTGGAATCACCAAATGACACATTTCTCGGAATTTATTTTCATCATTAGGTGATGCATGACTATGCTTCTTTTTCAACTGCCAATAGAATGGAAAAATCTCTTATTATCTGTAAGAGGCAATATCCATCAAATAGAAGAAGGCTGGATCTTTGCATTAATATGTAGAAGACCTATGGATTGGGAATGCATGCATTGAACTATAATGTGAAAGAGAGATTAACTTTTATAAAATTAAGCCATTGAAATTCAGGTATGTGCTATAGCGGTTTTCACTACCCTATTCTATCGGGGGGAATAAGGTCACCTAGAGATAGAACAGAGAGAGAAGAGAAGTGAAACAAGAACTCCAATATTTCATAGCCAGGTAGTAGAGGATGAAGAGCTTCCTAAATATGGATTAATAGTTCCCATAGGGATAAAAGTAGAATCAAGAAAATGCAGTATTACTGCAGCCAAGGGAAATGAGCACTTCAAGAAAGAGAGTGGTTAATTGGATCAAAAGTTGGTAGAGGTTATAAAAGACTAACATGGTGTTCATTGGTGTTAACAACATGGAAGACACTGTTAATTTTAGCAAAATCCAATTATGGGGGAAATGGATAAAATGTGAATGAGTGACAAAATGTAGGGGAGGAAAACACAAGTGAAAGAGACACACAGTTTGAGAAGTGTTTATTCTAAACTTGGAAAAATATTATCTTAGACTTTAAAAAATTGTTAATGCTGAAAGCAAGATATGATGATGAGGAAGAGGCCAAAGAAACAGAAGATCTGGGTAGTAACCGATGGGGTGAGGACCTAGAGCAAGGAATATGATCTGGGAGAATGCGGAGGTATTAGTCCTCAGAGGAACAGAACAGTGCATTTCCTTCATTAAAGGTAGAAAGACGGAAGACAGCAGGGATGCAATTAGAATTACATTTGGAAATATAACACAGTGAAGTTGAGAAGAGTGGCGGCTTCGATTTCCTCTTTGGGAGTTTTCTGCTGAGAGTTAAGGGTGTAAGGGTGAAGACTGGATCAGATACTCAAAGTTAGTGTTAAAGGAATGGAGCAGTTTTGTGTATAGTGGGAGAACAAGCTGACTTGAGAAATGAGATTAGGTTTCTGGTGTAGTTGGGATACGTTTGAGATTGATGATTATAAATGTATAGTAAAGCCCATTTATCCAGCTTGGATTTCTCTTGCAGTATTCTGTCACCTAAAGGCATAAATAAATGAGATAATTAAGTTCATCATCCTGGTTTGGAGTTTCGACAAACAAAGAGAAATGAATTGGGGATGTTGGCAATACTTAAATTATAGATTATGGAGACTAAGAGGACTGGAGGGAAGTGAAGACAGGAGAGGTCTGACAGATGGGAAGAAAGTATACGTACTAGAAATCACAGTATTGTTGAAGCACAATCCTAATATAATTAGTTAAATAAGAAAGTTGAAAATATCCATGGTGATTAAAAAGTGGGCTGTTTATTACTTTTGTAGGTGAAGGGCTTTAAATGAAGAAAAATTCTATGGTCTGCATGGAGTAGGTAGTAAGGTGGAATGGAAGACAAAATCATTGTAGAAGAGAAAGTATATTAGTTGAGGTAGGAATGGTCCCTACACTCATGGAGTCAGATAAGCACCAGGGCTTATGTTGAGAAAATACAAAATACTATGAGAGACTTTGAGATAGTATGTGGGCTCCCTTAACACAGCTTTTATCACTGTAGATATCTGGTACTTTTTTTGACTCCCTGACTATGGAAACTATACCTATTTTGTGCATTGTTGTCTCTCCAGCATCTAGGACAGTTCCTGGAACATAGCAGGGGCTTAATGAATGTTTACAAATGAATGAATAAGTAAATAAATAAATTAATGAAGGATGGTATTGTGGCTGCCCTTCAAGATGACTCCTAATGAGCTTTGCTCCTGGTATTTGCATTCTGTGGTCTCCTCTCACAGTGTACCAGAATTGGTCTGTGCAACCAAAAGACTATAGGAGAATATGCAATCCAGCATCCCACTTCTGGGCATATACCCAAAGGAATGGAAATCATCATGTCATAGAGATACCTGAACTCCCATGTTCATCACAGCTCTACTTACAATAGCCAAGATATGGAATCAACCTAAATGTCCATCAATGAATGACTGGATAAGGAAAATATGGTATATATACAGAATGGAATACTAGTCTGTTGTAAAATAAAAGAATAAAATTTTTCCATTCACAGCAACATGGATGAACTTGGAGAAAATTATGTAATGTGAAATAAGCCAGGTGCAGCAGAAAGAGAAATACCACATGTCATCACTCATAAGTGGGAGGGAGGGAGGGAGGAAGGAAGGAAGGAAAGAAGGAAGGAAGGAAGGAAGGAAGGAAGGAAGGAAGGAAAGAAAAAGACAGACAAACCAAAAAAATATGTTAAATTTACAGAAGGAGAGAACAAAACTATGATTACTAGAGGTGGGAAGGGAGAGTGGTTAGGGAGAAACTGAGTAATGGACACGAAGAATAATTATGATTTGTAATGGTGAACATGCTAACAATTCTGATTTGATCATTACATATTGTATACAAATACTGATGGCCAACTCTGTATCCTGTAAATACATATAATCAATTATGTTTCAACTTAAAAAAATAGAATGTACCTTTGAAGGTGCTGTTATAAATAAATATATCTTGACATTAAAAAAAGGCTATGGTAGAAGTGAAGGTGTTTCCAAAGGTAGTTTATAAAAGCCTTCAGCATCCATTTCAGATCACTGGCACTGGGCTAGCTATGTCACGAGGAGCACACAGTGAGGAACTGAAGTCTCCTGCCAACAACCATGTGAATGAACTTGAAAGGAGATCCTCCAGCCCCACTCAAGTCTTCAAAGACTGGAGACCTTGCCAACAGCTTGACAGCAATCTTGTGAAAGTCTCCAAGCCAGAACTACTCAGCAAAGCTATTTCTGGATTCCTAATTCTCAGAAACTATGTTAGATATTAATAGTATTTGTTTTAAGCTGATCGATTTTGGAATAATTTGTTATGCAGCAATAGATAAGTAATACAGATGGTAAGCTACTTTTACTGAACATTTCAGAATGTTTTTTCTTTGCTATTTCTCTCCATTTGTACATAGAATCATAACAATGTCTCCTCTCCTTACTCTTTATAATAATTTTAAGAGTCTGATATTTCTACTTTAGTAATAAAAAATCACGAGTATGAGTTTTGTGTCCAAAGGTATAAAGTATGACTAAATTATAGCATAATGACTTATTTTCTCATTTTGTAAGATATTGTGTAGGCTGATACAAAAGGT
Source organism: Galeopterus variegatus (assembly GCF_000696425.1). Classification (NCBI taxonomy): domain Eukaryota; kingdom Metazoa; phylum Chordata; class Mammalia; order Dermoptera; family Cynocephalidae; genus Galeopterus; species Galeopterus variegatus. The sequence continues at coordinate 66,152 of NW_007728226.1, forward strand.
GTAAAGAATTTTGAAATTGCAGTAATTGCCCAATCCACATTGAATTATCACCATATTTGGCATGTTCTTCAGTTTTTCTCATAAGCATAGAAAGTAGTATAATAAGTCATAATTGACACAAACCAAAAAATGTACTTTAGCATAGGGTGACTTCAGTAATGCTTAGTTTTGTTCATCCCATTTCCAATTCGAAGTAATTACACCCTAAATAATAACAAATCCAAAAATAAATTGGGAACTTAACTTTAGGGATAATTAATATTGGATGTAATACAACTTCTGCTTAAGTATTTTTTTATTCATCACATTGCTTAAAAAACAAAGCATTACATGATAAAACCTGTTATACTAAATGATATTTAAAAGTTCATTTTATTTGTCAGAAAAGGCAATTAGATAAATTGAAGGAATACTGCCTGTTATTTTTTAAATGGGAATATCCATTTTCAACTTATATTTTAGACAAGAATTTGAGAATAAAAAATTTTAATGAATATTGAATTGACACAGCTCAGTACATTGAAAATTTCCCAAACAAATTTTATCAAAACAACAGCTACTTTATAAAAACATAATCTTGCCATGTGGGATTTCTCACCATTATCTGTATAAAATATGGTGACATATAACAACCAAAATTTTAGATAATATCACTACTGATCCCTCTACATATGCAAAGAAAGCTTATAATGTTTCCCTTGTACCTTGCTTAAGGATAATATATATTAAAATATGGACCTATCTTCATTTATGAGAATGAGTGAATAGGACAGGATTATTACATATTTTTACCAAATTTCTTGTATTTATGAAAAACACAATAATCATATACATCTTATATGACATTCTGTAGCATATGTTTAATTATCAAAAATATTTGTAATGTAGTATTACCCTGTGTTATAGTAATAAATGGGTGATATAGTTTATATTTGTTTTATATAATAACTAGATGACATTCAATTCTTAGGTTAGATTTGACTCATAAGAGAGATTACTTTAAAGCACAATTAGCATTGTGAAATTTGTTCTGAAATCTTTTCAACACACATTAGACTTGTTCCTGTCCGCTCACAATGCAGGCCTGCCTCATTGTTCTTTGCAACTCACTTATCCTGAATGAAAGCTTGAAAAAATCAACACATCAGACAGGATAATAGAGGGCCCATAATTCTTAAAAATTCAATTCCATAATAGACAGCACATTCTTGGGTATATCCAACAACCACTTCTAAAAAATAAATAAATAAATACATTAAAAGCAATCTGACAGATTTTTATTTGATGCTAGGCCTTCTCTTGTGTTAACTGGGTTAGAGGTATACTGTGAATATACTTACTTGTGGTCCTAATGCTAAATATTACTTTAGATATAGTTGTTCTGCCAGGAAATCACATGAAGATAGACATAAAGTAACTCAACCATTAAGTTGAGAACACTAGAGTGAATACAGAAAATATATATGTATATTTTAATGCATCTTGGCCCCATAGAATATAAAAATACCATTTAGGTAAATTATGGTGTTTGGAATTTGTTTGAGAGAGCTCTCAATCTTCAGATAACCTTGACTGAGGCACTAGATCCTAGGCCCACATGTGAGAAGGAACCAGCTGGCTCACCTCCCCAAGCAGCCACCATGAAGCTTTGCTCCTGCAGCAGTGCTCCGAAGAGTAGCACAGTCTTGTGCTTTTCTTTCTTAGTTCTCCCAATCCTAAACACACCCTTGTTAATTTTAATTACTGTACTAAAAATTACCGAGAAAAATTGACAAAGTTTCATGATTTAAAACAAGGGGAAACTTCTTTTTGTAATTTTAGAAAGGTTATACATTCTAGTAACCATGTCTTCCCTTCTTGGGGGCTACATACAAAGCCAGGTTGAAGTTCCATTCTCTACTTTTACTCTGCCCAGAGGGAGGGTTCCCCAAACTTCCACCATCCTTCGTGCCCCTACTTTTGATTGGTATTACCCTGTGAAGAGGAGTCTTCTGGGCCTGTAGGTCTGCAAAGGAAATCAGGACAAAAATAATTGCTCCCTAGTCTCAGAGGTTAAGTTACCTTTCTCCCAATTTGCACGTATGACATACATCCATTGCTTTGTCCTCCATGCACGAAGGGCCTTCTTTAGACATCTCTTTATAATAAAATCCTATAAAAAACGAACATTCCCTTCAGCTCATAATCTTGTTTCTATTAATTTATCCTCAGGAGAAAAAAATTTAAAAGGAGATAATTTTATGAATATAGACTTGTACTGCAACATTATCTACAGTAGTAAAAATTGGAAACAATCAATTAAAAAGTCACAGTAGGTAAGTGTTTAACAAAATGATGATTTAGCCACTCAGCAGAATATCATGCAAACATGACTACAATTATGAAGACTGGATTGTAAAGTATAAAAATCTGCATTTTTAGGTGAATGAAAAAGAAAAAGTGAATTAAAGAAGAAAAAAAGATAAAATATAAAATTGCACTTGAGCCATGATGACAACTTTGTAAAAATATGTATGTACTTGAAAAAGAGTGGTAAGAGAATTAAAAAATTAGAATTTTTTTTTTTTTTTTGCTTGTTGCTCTGTTTAAGTCGATTTTATTGTTGCTTTTTATGAAAGGGTGGCAGTTTTATGGGACTTTTTAAAATAAAATATTGTTTTTATAATGAAAGAGGGAAAGAAGGAAGGAAAAGTGTATACTCTCCTCAGCTTTCTCTTGAGTAAAATGAAAATTAGCCTTAATTGGTTAGAGTGAAAATTAAATCAGACACCACACTAAATCAGGACAATTAAGCTGCAGTGAGAAGTGGGTGCTGGCTGGTCTGTCAGGCATCTTCACTCTCAGTGTGACTTCCTTTATACACCAACCTTACATTAAAACTGGACACTACCAAAAATAACTATCCGTAGGCCGGCCCGGTGGCGCACTGGATAAGTGCGCCGCTTGGGAAGCGCGGCGGCGCTCCCGCCCGAGGGTTCGGATCCCACATACAGACCAGTTCCTGCTCACTGGCTGAGCGAGGCGCGGGAGCAACACCGAGGGTTGCAATCCCGTTGCCGGTCCCCGGTCCGGTACGGGGGCAACACTGAGGGTTGCGATCCGTTGCCAGACACAGAAAAAGACAAAAAGACAAAAAAAATAAAAATAAAAAAAAATAACTATCCGTATACCATAAACTTCAAGGAACTGCAAATTGAAGGAAGGCAACAAAGTTTCTCTCTTAAATGCCAAACCTGTCAAAATGTAAGTTTAAAAAATCAGGCTATAAATAGACGTCATAATCCACAAAATCCTCCATATTCCATGTGATTTTTTAAAAAATGTTTAAACATACAGACACTTACATATGTTGCTGTGTGGATATATGAACTGAAGACAGAAGGAAATGCACCAAAAATGTAACAGTGTTTATTGTTAAATGTCATCATTTGTAGATGATTTTTGTCCTTTATGGTTTTCTTTTATTTCCTAATTTTTCTATATGTGTATTGTTCTATAAGCAGCAAAAATATTATTCTTAATGTTAATCTTAGTAATATACTTTTACATATAATGGAAATATAATGCTGAATCAGTGAGGTTCAGTTGCAGAGAGCAGAACCTACTAGCATATTGAGTCTTATTTTGGAAAAAAGGAGAAACCATTTGTGCCATATATCCCATTTGAACACAGTTGCTATGCTTTCTATAACAATGATAATCTTTGGCAAATTAGATTGTATGGACTTTAGAATATTTCCTGTAATTGTCTTTCCCTCCACAAGAAATGTTTATGTTATGATGGAATCTATATGTTATCCTATAATTGCTTGTTATTGATGAAACATTTTCCTTCCTTGGATAAGGAAAGGAGCTACCTTTTATTGAGCATATGCTATGTCAGGCACTGTGTTAGATCATGCTATACTGCAGTCTAATCCACCTTTCAGCTATAGAAAGCATTAAACAATCGTACCACATGGATTTCCCTGGTATTTTGAAATTTACAAAGTACATTCACAAATATTATCTCATTTAATACTCATAGAATCCTGAAAAATATATAATACCATCCTTATTTTACCAAAGAGGCAACTGAAGTTTAGATAAATTGCTCAAGCTCATACAGCAAGCAAATAACAGAGCCAAGTCCAGATGGGTCTCTGTGTCTCAAAGCCCACATAGTGCTTTAGCTGCATCATCCTGGCTACTGCACTTGCAGAAAAACCTTCACTAATTGACACCCTCTGATAGAGTTCATTCTTCCTTTTTGCTCTGAGCAAGAACAGCTCAATTCCAGGCAAAGCCAGCTCTTGCTCCCATTGTGCTGCTTTCCTGATTGGCTGCCTGCAAATGTAGTCATCATCACACCCAAACAAAGACTGAAGCTTCACCTTGCTAAGTAAGCACCCAATGTAAACGATCAATTTAAGGCAGTACATCACAGTTTTACCTTGTTTTCTTTTGCTGTGAAAATTACAGCAGAATTTAGCTTCCAGAAATTACAGCTTTGACCTATTTAAATTTTTACAGACAATGATATTGTAAAATATTAATAACAGGAATGTGTAAGATATATAGGAGATCAAAAGTCTCTTCTACCATCTCCTACTGTAAGCTTGTAAAACTAAAAGTGGTGGTGAATATCAACTCTAGGCACTAGACGTAGAAGCAGTGGAGTTGCCTTTTGGATAGTATCGTCATTGAGAAAGATCTAGCAGCTCTATACAGTCAGAAAAAATAGTGGGAGAATTGAAAAAATACCCAGTGTGCCAAAACTCATACAGAACAACCTTGGTGTGAAAAAATTAATCTACCAAGTCTATTTTTTGTCATATGGAAAAATAAACTAATATTTGCATTTACTTCAGAATAATTTAAGGCAAAAGAATAGTGACAAGGAATGAAAATGATTATTGCTAGGAATATATGCAATTTCAAGGCAAGTTTCTTAAATGGAATCAGAGAGTATTAAAAAGGAAAGTGATTTACAGAATTATAAATCATTGATTATGATACTATTGAAATTTGCCTCCTGAGAATTTATGATGTGTGTGGATTTTTGTGTTTAAAGGGTTAGAATTAGTATTAAAGTTGTTTTAGACCATTAAATATAAAAAAGGGTAAGAAGAGAAAATTAAAATCTTCCAAAATATAAGTATGATCTACTTGATTGAAGGTCTTACATAAATATTTTTCCAACAAATCCTCATTTAAAACTCTGGTTCTTTATCATACAGAACTATACGTTGTGGGCCAGCCCAGTGGCGCACTGGAGAGTGCACTGCTTGGGAGTGCGGCGGCACTCCCACCAAGGGTTTGGATCCCATGTGGAGACTGGTTCCCGCTCACTGGCTGAGCGCGGTGTGGGTGCAACACCGAGGGTTGCGATCCCGTTACCAGTCAGTAAAAAAGACAAAAAGGAAAAAAAAAAAAAAAACGAACTGTACGTTGTGAAATATACCTAATAGGATATTCATTTGAAGAGATATACATTCTTAGCTCTGAATAACTGGCATTTAAAGACCTGTTTGTGCTCTTGTACGTTTGAGAACAAGGATATAGAAAATCAAAAGGTAAAGGTGAAAGAAATACAGACAAAACAACTATCATCAACTGTTTGATCACTCAGATCAACCATATAATTTAACCTGAAGAAAACAAGAAAATAAATAAATAAATAATAACCAGCAAAGTACATAAAAGGATATTGTATGGAATTTTCCCTGTTATCTCAGAATTGTAAGGCCCAATGCCAACAACTTAATACTACATTCAAAAAAGAGTCACCTCAAAACAAAGTTGGGGTGAGACCCTTAACATTTTCTAAGAGGCTATAGAATCAGCTCTGGGACCACCAACTGGGGAGAGGTGGAGAGTGCTCAGTTCTCTTGCAATGCGTGTGTTGACAGGGTTTTCTTTCTTTGTGCTCGCCTTTCCTTTCCAATGCCAAGTGACTAATGTGAGGAGGAGGATTCTAAATGAGTCATTCATAAAGGTGTATGGTGCCATCCCAATGAAAAACATTAAATACGATGGATTGAACTTATAGACAGATCCCTACTCCTTATAGAAGCCCTGATTAAACAACATTTTATAGGAATTGTTTAAGGAATGATACCACAAAGATAAAGAAAAAATCTTTGCAAAAGCAGATAAATGAAGAAAAATCAGAATTTTAAAATCAAGATAATGTTAACTGATTTACCAGTACTGAGAGAGCTGAATCCTACAATGGCGGTGGTGAAAGCCAATAGGAACCTAATTTGCTCTGCAGCTCCCCGAAAACACTCCAGTAATTGGCAGCACCAGGAGCTTTTTGAACTAAGGGAGAGGATGATTTTAAAAAGAAATGATTATCTCTAAAACTAATAATCCAATTTTTAAAATGGCCTATGGACTTGGATAGACATTGCTCCAAAAAAGGCATACAAGTGGTCAACAGGTATGAGAAAAAAAATGCTCAGCATCACTAATCATCAAAAAATTGAAAATCAGAGCCACAATGTGATATCACCTCACATCTGTCGAGACGGTTATTATTAAAAAAAAAAAAATCAAGAGACAAATGTTGGAGAGGATGTGGAGAAAAGGAAATCCTCACATGCTGCTGGTGGGAATGCAAAATGGTACAGTTACTTTAAAAAAACGGTATGAAGGAATGAAGGATGAAGGTTCCTCAAAAATTAGAAATAGACCTGTCATATAATCTGGAAATCCCACTTCAGGGTATTTATCCTAAAGAATTGATTAAAATCAGGATCTCAAAAGAGATATCTGCACTTCCATGTTCATTGCAGCATTATTCACAATAGCTGAGATGTGGAAATAATCTAGATGTCCATTCACAGATAAATGGGTAAAGAAAATATGGTATATATACAATGGAATGCTATTCAGCCTTTAAAAAAAAGGATGAAATTCTGCAATACACAACAACATGGATGAACTTTAAGAACATGTTGCTAAGTAAAATAAGGCAGTCATTGAAAGACAAATACTGAATGATTCCACTTATATGAGATATCTAAAATAATGAAATACATAGAATCAAAAAGTGGAATGGTGATTGCTAAGGGCCAGGGAGAGAGAGACCATAACGTTTCCATTAAGCAAGATGAACAAGCTCTAGTGATCTGGTATAAAACATCGTGCCTATAGTCAACAGTACGTTATTGTACTTTTAAAATTTTTTAAAGAGTATAGATCTCTGGTTAAGTATTCTTACCACAATAAAATAAAAATAAAATTAAAACAAAAAGTAGCAGATTGGTTGAAAATCTGCTTAAGAAAAAGCTGGAATCCTATATCTTCTACCTTACTTCACACATTCGGATTACTATTTTGTCCCCAACCTGATAGAGATTGGAGGTTTTAGTCTCTGGTGAGGGTAAAATAGATGGTAAAATGCAGCATGCATGGAATAAGAATAGGATACTATTTTTAAAGCTCATTTAGAGAACAAAAAGAGCCCTTGAAAATTTTAAATGTTAAGAGAAACAATAAACTCAAGAGATGTGTTGGAAAAGGGTCGAGAAATATATTCTGGAAAACAAAGAAAAATAAGAAAGAAATAGGAGAGAAAAGAAAACTTAGAGGGTCAGTCTAGGAGGTCCAATATTCAAACAATGAGAATCAAAGGGATGAAAGAAAATGGGAAGGAGGAAATCATATTGCAAATATGATTTGCAATATTGCAAAAATATTTTACAGACAGGAATAAAAATGTACAGATTGTAAGGTCTGAGTGGCAGGAAGGAGGAAGAGCAAGAGAAGGAGGGAGGAAGGAAGAAAGGATCAAGAATCTGAATGGCTTTTGAAGTCTCATCAGCATCATTGAAAACCAGAAGAAAATAGAGCAATGCCTTCAAAATTCTGAGCAAAAATGATTTTCAATTTAGAATTCAACACCCAGCCAAAGTCAATTCAAGACACAGGTAGAGATGATTTTAGATAGACAAAGTCCTCAAAATTTGCCACCTCTGCAAACTCAGTAGCAGACCCTGGAAACAGAAGATCTAGCACAAGGAAGAGGTGACAAGAATCCCCAGGAAGAAGGTGAAAGGACATCCCAGGAGGAAATGTTTGCAGGGACCTAGAAGCAACTAGTCCAAATTGAAGCAGATCAAAAGTTTACGTGGGCATTTTCTCCCAAAAGGGTAAAAACAGAAGACCTATTGTGTCTGAAATTATTGAGAGAGGAATTATACCATCTGGAAAAACTTTGGGGTGTAATTATAATACATACATGGAAAGTTAGTAAAATAAACAGAAAAGGCAATTCTTTTTCCAGAGATAATAAGGAGTTAAATAAGAAAGAAAAACTATATTCTACATGAATAGCATTTGCATGGTCATAAAAAATACACATTTTTAACATTGAGGAAATCAAAAGTACAGTGTAATTCTTGGGAAGATGGGAGGGAGGAAAGTTTGTGCATGTTACAAGGCTGTAAGTAAAGCATGGCTAAGTTTTCCATTTGGGGAAGCCAACAGATTTAGAAAGATCAAGAAGCAACAGTATTAGCATGTTATTTAGAGGTATGAAATTGACTACTGTATTAATTCATTTCTGTTGCTTATAACAAAATACCTGGAATTGGGTAGTTTATAAAGAAATGATATTTATTGTTTACAGTTTCAGAGGCTGGGAAGTCCAAAGTCCAGTGAACACATCTGGTGAGGTGACTCTACAGCAATGCAGGTGTCACGTGGTGAGAATCATAGAGCAGAGAGAGCTAACTCCTTACTCCTTCTCCTTTTAAAGCCCTCAGAACCATACCTATGACCACCATTAAATCATCAACTTACTAGTTCATTTACTGGGGCTTGGTCCTCACAATCTAATCACCGAATCTTCAAGGCCTCATCTTTCAATTATCATAGTAAGATATCCCACCCTCAACAGTTACAATGGGGATCGAGTTTCATTGAGTCTGGGGAGACATTCAATCCACTGCAACTACCGAAAGTGATAACTAAATAAGTTAAAGTCAGTGGTCTCTGAAAAGCAGGAAGTGGTGGAGGATATTCGTGGCAATTGCCTGCTGTGTGTTTGTAAGGAGATTTGTAGAGCATTACACTAACTATGCATGAACATGTTAGCAAAAAACAAACTTAAAAATAAATGGATAAGCACTGCCTGTATGAAAAGAAAAGTGGCACTTGGTTTCCTGCTCAGACATCTGCTTAGGCTGTTGATTTTCTAGTCTGTACCTTTGCCTGCCTAAGTTGGGAAAAGTAAATAAAGGGCTGAAAGAAGAGTAGCAGCCAAGTGGAGCAGCCAGCAGCACTGGGGAGGGCAAGGATACGAAGGTTGCCTATTAGGTTAGTTTTCTATAGCTGTCATAACAAATTATCATGAAATTAGTGGCTTAAAACAACACTAATTTATTATTTTATATTTCTGTAGGTCAGAAGTCTGAAACGGGTCTCCCTGGGCTGAAGTCAAGGGGTCAGTAGAGATGCCTTACCTTCTGGAAGCTCTGGGAAAGAATCTGTTTGCCATTTCCAGCTACCAAGAAACACCCATATTCCTTGACTGGTGACCCTCTTCTTCCATCTTCAAAGCCAGCAATGGTTGGTCAAGTCCTTCTCACATCACATCAATCTGACTTACTCTTCTGCCTCCCCTCACTTTTAAGGGCCCTTGTGATTGCCTGAACCCACTTGGATAACCCAGGATAATCTTCCTAATTGAAGGTCAGCTGATTAGCAACCTTAATATCATCTGCAACGCTAACCTTTGCTATGCAACATAACATATTCACAGGTTCATGGATTAGGACACAGGCATCTTTGCGGGGACCATTATTCTGCTCAACACACCTAAGGATGGAATGGACAACTAAAAAGGTTGTTAGGCCTCTGCTGTCTTGCTAGTACTTTACCCAAGAGGGATTTCCATTGGTACTCTACAGGGTAACCAGCCACAGTGTCTCTGGGGTAAACCGAGGTTTGCAGGTTTTAAATGGGAAAGGTGGAGACAACTCAGGATCATGCACATCAAAAAACTTCGTAGCGGAGAAGCCTCAAAAAAAATCTACATATCCACCCAACCCTCAAGAGTTAGACTTTGAATACCTCCAAAAGGGGCAGACAGCCACACAGTGATAATGGGGCAAGAGGCAATAAGAGGATTGTGTCAAAACACACATAAGTGAGGAGATATTTGCTACTTTTCTCTGATCTCTCTGTCCCAAGCCCAGAAGAGTTAGAACTCTTAGAAGATTTAGGAAATCCTGTAAGAACACTTCCTAACCAAGGTACATGAGTCAATCCATCCCGGAGAGGGGTGGAGAGGGGAGAAGAAGTTTGAATCCATATGATATTGAAGTTGTAGTTGATTGGAGTGATTTTTAATAAACAAAGATGCCTGGAAAACTTACTGCCTGTGACCAAGATGCAGTAAGGGGTGAGAAAAGGTATTTACAACATAGTAACTATTGGGGACAGTTAGCCGGGGGAGGGGGGGGAATTAGCTCTCTCATGTCTTTGCCTCTATGTAACCATATTCTTTAATAACCTGTTACAAGTGTACAAAAATCTGGAAAGTCAATTCAATTTGTAATCTACCTAGATTACATTAGCTCTGGGGTACAACCAAGAGAAACTTGATGTCCCTCAGCTAAGAAAAAGTCCATGTTCTTTCCTCAGGCTCTTTCCAGCAATAGTTCTTTTTAAAATTATATTCTGACTGTAGAATGAAGAAAATGTGGTTCATGTTAAAAGTGATATAATCATTTTTCTTTATCTAAGCAGTGGTGGAATGACTGGTGCTATTACAAATATAAGAAGACAAAAGTTCATGCCTTCATGATCTTAAAGTATAGAAATGTAATAGACATTTTTACCTTCAAAGGTGAAAAAAGTAGGAAAGAATCAGAGAAGTAATTTGCTTGGTAATACATATTATTTGCTTTGCTGTCATTTTCAGTGCCTTCACCCTTATTCATCCACCCTCTTCAACTTCCTACAGAAGCCTTCAGGGATGGAGCAACATCTCAAAGATTAATGGAGGATGTGGGTTAACATTTTGCAACCTGTTTCAGCTCTAACAGTGGAGATTTTACCTATTTTTCTCTAAAAGACTTTAGAATATTTTTAAACATTCAGCACCTAAGAAAAGATAGCGAAACAATTTTCAAATCATTATGCAACCATAAACAGTGTTACTGTATTGATTTTGGGTTTCTTCATATTTTACTTTCTCTCTCTCTCTCTCTCCACACACACACACACACACACACCCACACACACCCCCCACACACATCTGCTCTGTATAGAAGACACGTCTATTGCTACCCATATTTGTTTCTCCTCTCCTTCCAGGCACATTGGAATGCCAATGATTTGGAAGTGAAGTGATACATGTGGCATCTGTGTGGTGATATAAAAGTTGACAATGCAAAACCAACTAGAACTCTCTTTCCCTGAAATTGTGAAAACACATGTTGAGAAGGAGATGCCAAAAGTTCAAAGCACCTTGGATTGCTGACCAACCACATCCAAAGCAGCTACCCTGGAGAGTCACAGGAACACACAACAGGCTTCAAGTGAGCAAGAAATAAATTTAATTTTCCTTATTACTGCAACATCACCTAGCACATCCTGACTGATGAACTCACTTTGCTTTGCCTATTTCCCCATTTTGATTTTTGTTATTTTAATTTGCCCTCATCCTTAAGCACTCCCTTGTGTTATTAAACATGCTTGATTGATCTTCAAATTTTAATTTTCCAAGTGTGCATACATACACACATATATGTATAAATGCTATGAGGAACCAGTGTCATTAGAATGACATTTCCAGCTAGCAGGAAGTCTGTTGATTCAGTTTGAACTGCAGGTGCTCACTAGGTAATATGATAAGTACTGGGTACTGCTGCTTGAGAAACGTGCCTTCCCATGGCTCAGCAAATTCAAGATGTGTTTAAGGAAAGAGGATACACAGTGGAATCAAAGAAACTTGAGTTGTAACTCCAATTCTACCACCACAGTTTCTTTGGCTTTTTTTGCTAAATTCTTTTGAGCCTTGGAGAGCATCTGCAAATTGGGGAAATGATAGATCTCATTCGTGAATTTGGGAGTGATTCAAGATATCAGATGCAAAAATATTTGGCATAGAGTTAGTAGTAAATAAAGAATAAATGTTATTATTATTTTGTGCTGTTTTCTGATAAGATTTTGGAAATTAACCAGATGCTGGAAGCTTCAGAGAAGCAAACAAAGGTCCTAATGTTGCCGCTTTGTTCTGCAGCCTTGAGGACCTGGGCAAGGGAAGTCAAGCTTCGCAAGCCATAAGGGATCAGAGACCTGGTGTTAGACACTCAGGTAGCCTGCCTCCTTTGCTCATCTCTTTCACATTCTTAGAATTTTATTTTTAAAAGCCTTAGCTTGGTATTTTCTGTGGTTTTTAAAATGCTGTTTTAGCATACTTTACGGGTTTCCTAAAGCTGCTCTTCTTTTCATCTTTGTCATCTCTCTGCCTTGTGGCCTTGTGGATCTCTTGTTATTTACATATTTTACTTCTCTTTTTATTGATTTCTACTTATTCATCTGAACATATTTCTCCTTTTATTTCATTCTTATTAGCTTTTAAGACTTCCTCTTATTATCTCCATAAAGATACACCTCTTGTTGCAATGTATCTCATCGTATAAATTAATTTTTTCTTTTTATTTTTGTTCACTTTGGCTTTTAGCATTATTGTTACTTTAATGTAAAGGTCTTAAAAGTCCTTTTCTTATAATATTTTAGCCCACTGGTGTTATATGCCACCTATTTATCTTTTACTCCTCAGGTCTTCTATTTATCAAGGCCTGCTTTCTTCACCTGGGGTAATTTTAATTTCATAGTAAGAGACTTTTTCAAAAGAATTGTCCAGTTGCTATAACAGGTAGAATTTATCTTTGAGTAAAGGCTGGATTTTAGATATGTAAAACACTTTTAGGGGACTTTTGGTTTGTAAAGTGAAAGTTCATGGCCTAGTCTGGGAAGGAGAGTTTGAGATAATTAGAACTAAGTTGTAGTACAATTAAAACATTCCCTAACTTGTAAGCTCCTTGAGGGAAGAGACTACAATTTTCCCATTGCATACATAATGTTTAGCAAAAACAAGTGCTGAAAAAATATTTGTAGAATGAATGCATTGCAAGACTGAATGGCATCAGGCTGGAAGCTAAGGAGGCAGCCAGTGAGTTGAATGCCCACCCTTTAAAATACATAGAACACTCAGTGATATCTGGCATCACGTTTTACATTTTTTTTCTGCAGTGCAGTTATCTCAGTCTCTTCAAGTCTCAAGTCTTCAGTGAATTTTATAACCACTATGGACTAGCTAGTAACTTTCTGTGAGCACACCATGGGATCGATCCCAGAGCATTCTTATTTGAATTTTAAAGGAAGGAGTGGCTCCCCATAAAGCTGAAACCCTTAAAGTCACTTGGGTTTATCTGTGTCTGTTCTCTTGTGTGCTTTGGAGTGAGGCATGAGGAAAGGCTTTGGAGAGAACTTCCACCAGCCCACCATTCCCTGGGGTGGTGATGTCTCTACACAACTCTCCTATACTGATTTTCCAAATCTTTGTAGGGATTATGTTCAAAATATCTCTGCTTGGGTAATTGAAGAGAAACACAAGCCAGAAATCTTTCTCAGGCTAATAATAATCTTTCTTGGACAGAGAGCACATTTGAATTCCTAGAATGTTGTTTATTTCTACATCATGCACTGTTCATGCTGCTGGCATTTGGCATTTGGTAAGCTTTGTAAAGTGAACTATGTATCAGGAAAGCAAAGTAGGCACAAGTTCCCTGATCTGAGTTTGGCAGGGACTTAGTTGGTATGGAATCTAAGTGTCCTCAGGGAGAGGCAGTGTAAATTAATTATTATGTGGAATATGGTACCATGTTACCTGCGTTTACACCCAAGGACTCTCCCTTACAATTTAACTTTGCACAAGTCATTTGGCCTCTGTTTTCCTGTGAGATGGGAAGATGGTAGTGGTACCTACATCATAAGTTTGCTATGAGAATTAAACAACTATATATGAGGGTACTTCAAAAAGTTCATGGAAAGACATATTATCTTTTAATTCTATTTTTACATAAACTTTTTGAAGTGCCTTAGTACAATACCTTTAAAACAATACTTGGCACCTAAAAGATGCCATCCATGTAAGTGTGGCTATAACCACTATTATGACAGAAGATATAAGGTCATAATCGATTAGGACAAAGTCGATTATTAGTTTTCTGGAACTTCAGTTTGTACTAGTTTCTCTATTGTACATTATGTGTTTGAGTTATAGCCTTTCTCATGAGAGTAATGAGAGAATCCTCTAGGGCTTTAGGTTTCCTCAGTTTTCATTCCTATTTTAAGGAGCAGAAAAAGCTTTCTAGAAATAATGCAGGAAAAGCAGATGCTTAGGAAAAATAGCCAATGGCTAATGTCAAGTTTTTGCAACAACCCCAAAATAGAGATATTTCTTGACTCTCAAAATTTAAAATAGCTAGAGGCCAAATACTGCCACTGGAAACTTCAAAGAAAGTTTGAAGTCTTCAGGTCAGACTGGTCTTCTCCTTGAATGGAATTAGGACAGGAGGAGTTAACTGTGAGTAAAAAGAAGAGAATAAGATTACAACAGCCTGGATACACTGGAGGTTTTCAAGACCTGCTAACCCACACTGTTAGCTGAAAAACTGTGAACTCAGAAACTATGAGTAAGTTCTAAGTCAAGGTAAATAGGATATGAACAGTCTGAGTCTGATATAAAAAAATAATAATAATAAATAAATAAATAGAAAGGCCAGTAAGTCAAGGGAAAGGGGATTTCCTCCTTAGTCTGAGGGTCTAAGTCAGTGTTCAAGAACTAAAAGACACTTCAAAGAAAAGGGCTGGAATTTTATTGTAAGCAGGCAAGAGAAGTAGCTGGTAGTACTGGCTTGGCAGCTGCCCTTCTTTGATAAATTAGTTCGTATATTTAAATATTTATAATGGACTGAATATATATATGCCAGGCCCATTTATTATGTAAAGAAATAATGACAGCAACAGGATAGAATTTAAGAGTAAGCTGCAGAATTTGGTGACAGATTAGATGGGGATGATGAGGAAGAGGGGGCCAAGGAGACTTCTCAGGTTTTCTGTGCTATAAAAGAGCCACTTTTGCAGGAATGATGAGTTTTTAGTTTCAGGTGCACTGGACATGCAAGACCACTGGAATGTGATGTTTTTACCATTTAAAGACCACTATTAAAAGAGGAAGTTTTAATGGAAAGATTGTGATATGTTGGTGAGAAAAATAAACGAGAATGGGAGATTGAAAGAACTGATGGACCATTGGCTCTAGAAGAGTCAGAGAGTTCAGATCAAGCTTGGAAGAAAGCATTTAGCAAGAGGAGGAAGACCTCATCAACTGGGGTTGAAGGAAAACAGAAGTTCTTTCTGCAAGTAGAGGAAAGCAATTTGTTCTGGGTCCCTAAAGTCAAATGGATGACACTTTTAGATAGATAATATGTTGGCTAAATATAAAAGTGAGTATTATGGTCTTTAATATGGTCAAAAATAGAATGCTATTATTTTACATCCACAGTTATTTTTATTGGAGATAGGCAAGAAACAGCTAAATGACTGTTTATCAGAAATGTTTGCGCATTTGAAATAGAGCAGCTCATTCCAATGACTCAATCCAATGTTGATTCTCTAATTTACAGAAGTTATTCTATACATTTGCTTTCTGCTCTAAAATAAGCTGGACATATGTTAAAGGACTAGAGAGCAGGTAACTACTGATATTTAAATTAAGCTTATGACCAGCACAATGTCGAAGAGGATTCACCTCTTCCATTCTAAAAAATATATAATTCTGTTAGTACAACAATTATCTTAACACAACCAACAGTTAACAATATGGCACACTGCTGACTTCCATGAGTTCCTCGAATAAAAGCTTCCTCTATAGAGGCTGATTATTTTTTAATAATACTTTTGGATTTTGGGAAACAATTTGCTAGTTCCTATTTACTGGTATTTAGTCCATATTATATATTCATTTTAGAAAGATCACTCTGGTATTGAGTATGGGCTAAACCATAGAAAGACTAATGTCAAGACATTATGTAAGAAGGCAGGGACAAGATTCCATCCAAGAGGGGCAGAGCCAGAAACAAGGTGAATGGGAGAGATGGAAGGAAGGCAGTTGTATCTGAGAAGAAACATTTCCAAAATCAAGAGCAACTTTTTACAGGAAACAACATAGATCTAACATGACTTATTCTTAAATAACCCAAATGGCTTCTAATGATCACTAATTCCTCTCTTTATTAAACCAGGCTTTTAATAAAATATTCTAGAATCCACAAAATCTTCTTTGATGAGATCAAGAAGCTGTCAAAGGACGACAACCTGAGGAGTAGTTTGTGAAGCAGGTTAGATCAGTCCAACTACTTTGCCAAGAATGTCTTTTTAGTTTTAGACATAGATACATATATAGATATATAAACATATATATATAGAGAGAGAGAGAGAAGAAAGAATACAGTAGAGAGAATGATAAAAGTAAAATGTTAACAATCAGAAAAGATGAATAAAGGACATAAGGAATTCTTTATACTATTTTTACAACTTTTCAGTAAGTCTGAAATTAGTTCAAAAGGAAAAGTTAAAAAATTCAAAATTGAAACAAAAAACTCAATTAGAAAATGTGCAAAAGATCAGAACAGACACCTCACCAAAGAAGATATACAGATAGCAAATATACGTATGAAAATATCATCAACATCATATTCATTAGCAAATTGCAAATTAAAACAATGATGAGATACCATTGCACACCTGTTAGAATGGTCAAAATTCAAAATGCAAGACAAAGAAATAAACAAACAAAACAAAACACTGACAACACAAAATGCTAACTAGGATGTGGAGCAACAGGAACTCTCATTCCTTGCTGGTGGGAATGCAAAGTGGTACACACACTTCAGAAAACCCCTGGGTAGTTTCTTACAAAAGTAAACAAACTCTTATATGACCCAGAAATCACAATCCTCAGTATTTACCAAAATGAACTGAAAACTTATGTTCACATGAAAACCTGCATAGAGAAGGTTACAACAGCTTTATTCATAATTGCCGAAACTAGACACAAACAAGATGTCCTTCAGTAGGTGAACAAACAAATAAGCTGTGGTACATCTGAACAACGGAATATTATTCAGTGCTAAAAATAAATGAGCTATCAAGCCATGAAAAGACATGAAGGAAACTTAAATGCATATTATTAAGTAAAAGAAGCCAATTTGAAAAGGCTACATATTGTATGATTCTGACTATATGACAATTTGGAAAAGGCGAAACTATGAAGACAGTAAAAATATCAGTGGTTTTCAAGGGTTAGAGGGGAGGGAGGGACAAACAGGCAGAGCACAGAGGATTTGGGGGACAGTGAAATTATGCTGTGATACTATAAGGGGAGAGGCATGTCATTATACTTCTGTCAAAACCCAAAGAAAGTACATCACCAAGAGTAAACCTAATATAAACTACGGATTTGGGGTAATAATGCTGTATCAATGTAGGTTCATCCATTAAAACCATTGCACCACTCTGTGGGTAATGTTGATAATGGGGGGAGGCTGTGCATATACAGGAGCAGGGGGTATACAGGAAATCTCTGTACTTTCCACCCAATTTTCTGTGAACTTGAAACTGCTCTAAAAATTAAAATCTATCAAAAAAATAAAAATTATTTTAAAACTAGTTAGTTAATTGTACCCTATGTTTGTCCCAGCACTGTATCTTGCAAGTTGACAACTTGTTTTGATTTCACAGATGGGACTCTGAACTTTGGACTTTTGAGTTGAAACAAGTTAAGACTTTGGGGACAAAATGAATGTATTTGTATATGAAAAGGACATGAATTTTAGGGGGCCAGGAGTGGAATGTTGTGGATTGAATGTTCCCAAATTCACTGAAGCTTAAATTGTGTCCCCCAAAGTTCTACTTATTGAAAACTGGCCCCCCACTGTGACAGTGCTGAAAGGGTGGGAAATCCTATTATGGAAACTGAAAGCTGGGGCCTTGAAGAGGTGGTTATGTTGTAGGAACATGTTGCAGTGAACAAACTAATAGTGGTGGTCAGGGGCATGGTTTTGAGGGTTTTAAAAGGAGAGTACATGAGAGTCTGTCTTTTCTCTGCTCTACCATTTTCTGCCATGTGAGACCCCTGCATTGCTGTAAAGCCACCACCAAAGAAGATCCTCCCCAGATGTGTTCCCTGGACTTTGGGTTTCCCAGCCTTTTAACTGTAGGCAATAATTTCATTTCCTTTATACATCATTCAGTTTCAGGTATTTTTGTTATAAGCAACAGAAATGGACTAATACACTAATCAAATAAAAAGTTTAGTTCAAGATAAAGAAAGGCTCGAGAAGCTCTTAATACCCTAATTTTTAAAAAATATAAAAAGGGTCTTATCTAGAAGACAGATGAAAATTTTTAAATCAAGGTAGCATTATAACGAATCATATATTTAAGAGACCTGCTATAGGCTGAATGTTTGTGTCCCCCCAAAATTTATATGTTGAACCTAATCCCCAATGTGATGGCATTTGGAGGTGGGGTCTTAGGGAGGTGGTTAGGTCATTAGGATAGAGCTCTCATGAATGGGATTAGTGTACTTATAAATGAGGCCCCAGAGAGCTGTCTTGCTCTTTGGCCATGTGAAGTTAGAGCAAGAAGACAGCCATCTCTGAACCAGACATTTAATCTGCCAGTGTCTTAAGAGCCTTGATCTTAGATTTCTCAGCTTCCAGAAGTGTGAGAAATAGACTTCTGTTTATTATAAGCCACCCAGTTTACTGTATTTTGCTATAGCAGCCTGATCAGACTAAGTAAGGATCTAAGACCTTTGCTATGATGACATTTTCTTTTTAAGAGAGAAAAACTGAAATTTAAGTAATATTCATCCACAAATAATTTTTAGAGTTTATGGTTATTTTTTCTAACTGCTGTTTTAAATTGAAAATATACAAAATACAAAAGTAGACTATTCTACTGATACACAGAGGAAGAATTATCTTGAATCTTGTACTATACCAAATATTTCTGACATGGAAATAATGATTTCTGCCTTTCTGTGTTCTTTAATACAATTTTCTCAAAGATTTATATACTTTGAATATAATGAGTTTAAATTATTTTATAGTCAATCATGATAAGATACTAAAAGGCTAAGTATGTCACATGCAGTGGTTTTCCTCTTAAACATAATTATGTCTCCTTCAGATGAACTCAGGGTGCCACATCACTCTCTTTTCCAGAGCTATTAATGAGGACCCTCTAACCTGTTTCGTGTCTGATATTGGTAAAAGGCAGTAGTAGGCTATCGAGCTAAATTCCCAAGAGTCAGAGGGAAGAAAGATGCAAATCTCAGGCAGGCAGAAATGAATTGCTTTTTAGGTAGAAAGTTACTAGTAGGACAAATCCAAATAAAAGATTTGACTATGTTGCAGAAAGTAAAATTACTCTTCAGTCTTTTCAGAAATGTCACTACATTACAAGAACACTTAGATGCCATTGTGTCAATCCAATATGAACAAAATTTGTAAGGTGCAAAACACAAGATATATCTGTCCTCACAATCTGAAGTACATGGTTTCATGTAAAATGAAATCTGCTTCTGACAAACACCTTATAATTACAAAAACTGCATTTCACTTTTAAAGAAAAAACTATTACTTTTCTCAGAGGGTAAACATTCAATTGATTCAACTTAGTGACTTCTCAAATATATTTTTCAATGATAGTGGATAAAAATGAGGAATAATTTATGTGGGCATAACAGGAACGACTTATTATTGTCATACTATAAGAGGCACAGACATTTTACTTCCCCTTTAATTCCATATTTTATTCAGTGACTATACAATATTCTGTAGTCTCGTAGCATTTTGAATTTAAGAGTCAAATGGATTCTGCAGAGTAAGCATTCCCCTTCCTCCATTTGCATCTACCTGCATTCATGTTAGGGACACTCTGGAAATAATTTGTGGAGTAAGGAAACTTCTGGAAAACCATAAACATTTCACAATCACAAATCACCAACCCTGACATCAGCCAATTCCCAGACACACCAAAGTGGAATTGCCAGATTTAGCAAATAAAAATACAGGACACTTCGTTAGTTAAATTTGAATTTCAGATAAACAGTGAATTTTAAAAAATATAGATGTGTCCCAAGTATTGAATGGAGTGCACTAAAAATTATGTTGTACTAAAAAATATTTATTATGCTAAAAATTTATTTTTAAATTTAGTGCATCATAGTACACTAAAGATAAATATTTTGAACTAAACGTTATTGGTTATCTGATTGTCAAATTTAACTAGGCATTCTCTATTATATCTGGTAATCCTATACAAAAACATTTCGTAGTAGCAATGTCTTTTTTTCCTATTATACTGAGTCTCCTTTATTGTAGGGATGGAGTAATTCATAATTTAGCAGTGTATGATGCATAATGGACACACAACAGAAATGTGTTTGAACAAATGAGTGAATGAATGTAAAGGTCAGTTTTAAAGAACCACAAATCTATTCCCTTTATGAAAACTCAGAGTTTTGACGTTTTTGTCAGATCCTCAACTAAGTAACCATTGTTTATTTCCAGAAATATTCCTTACCATTGTAAGTCCAGCTGATAAAATCACTTCTCATCTCTTTGTTTGAAGTCATCATATTAGATGGTAGATTATATTCACTGAAAGTGATAATACTCTCAGAGCTTTGGTTTATATATGAGTAGAAAATCAACTACATTGTATATTGATAAAATAAAATAAAATAAAGTAAAATAAAATAAAATAAAAGATATATATGTATGTGTGTATATATATATGTATACATATACACACACACACACACACACACACACACACACACATATATATGTTTAAATTTACAAAATGCACCAGGTTGGTATGTAGAAGAGAAGTAAATGGATCTAAATCACCAAGACAAGTTAACACTTTAGACAGATGTGCTGCCTCTGTGTGTCTCTGTCTCTTTCTGTCTTCTCTCTTTCCCTCTGCCTCTCTCTTGCTCCATATACTATATATGGAGCGAGTATACACACACACACACACACACACACACACACACACATACACACATTCAGGTTCTGAATGAAGGTTTGTGGTTTTGCAAGATTAAAACTTCAACTCATAATGGCTAATGTGCATTGATCGGAATACACATCTCAGAAATGACATGATCCTGACAAAATTGTGAAATGTGAGATGTAGTATGTTCTTGATGCTCCCACCTTTCCATTGCCATCCCTTTTCCCACACCTGGGCTGTTTCGTGACTTATTTTCTGAGGACCTCAACCTCCCACTCCATCACCACTGCTCAGGACTATCAAAACATCATCAGCTGGTCCTCCAAGTCAGCTTTCCATTGCTGTCACTCAGTCTCATTGAATTGGTTGCCATCTTGTCCCAGTACAAACCTCATTAGCAAGGATACTACTCCCTTACGGTGGCTTTTTTGCCTTTGCAGGCAAGTGACAATAATCTTAACTATGTGAACGAAATTAGCAGAAACCACAGACTCACCTGCCCTTTTTACCAGGGAAACTTTTATTTCAACGGTGTCTTTGTTTGGTGATCTAACTCAACAGAGTGACTAGCGATGTGACATTTTGGCCAAGTAAGAAAGGAGTTTGGGTAATGTTTATTGTTCTTGTTGGATTATTCTCACAGGCTGATAGGATAACCTTGATAATTGGGACCTCCTGGAACACCGTTCACTCCCCGGAACTAAATAGTTCCTCTAAATAGTTGAAATAGCTTCCTCTAAATAGCTGAAGTTAGTCTTCAGTTCTTTTGTGGTTCCCTCTTGTCTAGTATTTTAGGTACAAGCTGCTCCATTAGAAAATCCATGTTTACTATAGTGTAGCCCCACTCAATGTGCTTAAATTTAATTCACACTGTTTTTTTTAAAATAAGACAAAACTTCTGTTTTTTTCATTCTTTTACCCATCATCAGTTTTTTACCCACCATCAATTCTTTCCTGCTAGTTCTTTTTGCTTTATTACATGTCTCTAGGAGACCTTTCCTGACTCCAGTTTATATTCAATAAACACTTCCTCTGAACTCTCAGTGCATTTCCAGTTTATATATACACTAGTTATGCTGCTAGCAAAAATGACTCAAAAATTTTCTTCCTATGTGGAAACATATGCACAACTATCAATCCCCACTATAATTCTTGTAAAAGTCCTAGCATTTCTATTGCTATTCACAGGCAGAATGAGATGAAGAGTCAACTTAATATTGGCCTGTGTTCCTGAATAAATGCTCAAAATAGTTTAAAAATCTGTGATTACAAGATTACAATCAATTCCTGAAGCAACAGCAAACTACTACATCATTAGCTCTGCACATTTAAGCAGGTATTCAGAGGCTGTGGACATTAGTGAGAACTGGTAGTAACACCTGAAGTACATTCAGAACCCAATTTTGTATGCACTGTTTTCTTTACATTTTTTAAAGCTGGAATACTATTTTTGAGACAAGGACAGGACACAGGAGTGCACATCATACAGATACCTTCATCACATTGTTATTGAAGCATACAAGGGATAATTCCAGATCTTGGCTTTCTGTGCCTTAGACTGGACTCCTAAAAATCTCCCAACTGGGGCTCATATAAATAGAAAAATGTGCTTATAGTTAAAGGATATCATGTAAATGAAAATCTCACAAATTTTAAGGGATGGGTGTAGTCAGGCTCTAAGAGGATACCAACTTATTTCCTTGAGGCTTCCAGTTAATTCAATAAACATTTAGGGAACACCTACTGATTTGTGTGTGTGTTCCCCACTGTGCTAGGAGAGGATTATAAAAATAAAGTCAAACTCCTGCCTAGTTATGAACACCCCCTGGAAACAAGCACATACAGGGTGACATTTCCAACTCTGAGGAAGCAGAAGGCATGTACTAAATTTCTTTTGTATGTCCTTCAATCAAGTAATTAAAAAATCTTCCCCTGCGACCCTGTGAGAGGAGGAACTCGGTAGTTCTGTCCTGTTGGGCAATCCACTGCAGTGTTGGAAGCCCCCCCAAGCAGCTGTGCACAGCAGGACAGCTTGATTGGGGGGTAGAGAAGGGGCAGGGTCAGACTGGTCACAGCCGGGCCCGAAGATTATTTGGAGTCAACTGCCTTTAAGGCAATGGGGTCTGGAACTACTTCGGTTATTGGAAAATGGAAGAAAAGGGGGAGGAGACCCCAGCGTACCCAGGCACCACCTCCCCCCTTCTGACTGGACCCCCTTAGCATCTGCAGAGAGGACAACCATAAGAAGAAAAGCATTCGCAGGGGTGAAATCCAAAGGTCAGCCCCGGCTGTGCGGGACAGTGGGGGTCTGGCCTTCTGTTCCTCTCCGGAAGGACCAAGTCTTTATGAAGAGACGCTTGCTCCGCGAAGATTCTCAACCCCAGTGGGTTCTACCAACTCCAGGGCGGAGAAACCACCGGCAGCGGCCAGGGGGAGGGGTGTCGGCCTGAGACCGGCCCCCCTGGGCTCCGGACCCTCCGCCCCCCGCGCGCGCCCCCGGGCCCGCGGCTCGCTCCCAGCGGCGCGGTC
>NW_007728226.1:90177-99877 GCF_000696425.1 Galeopterus variegatus
CCGCCGCGCCGGGGTGCGCCTGGGCCGCCGGCTGCCCCGCGCCACCACGCGCCTTCCTGTCGAGCCGTCACGGCGGTCGCGCTCTCTCGCACACGCACGCCCGAGCTCACCTCCAGCTCTACCCTGGAGGATAGACACAGGACATTGCCTTCGCGTCCCCTCACTCTCCGCCCTGAGCAGCTGAGGAGCCGCGCGGCCAGGGGCCCCCGACCGTCTGGAGATGCTAATCCCAAAGCGCTTCCTCGCTTGCATTCAGCTCCTGTGCGTGTGCCGCCTGGGTGAGTGACAAGACCTCGGTGGGATTTCATCTCCGGGATCGGCGGGACGCGGGTGGGGGGATTTCAGCCTATTCGCTACTTGCTGCCGCCGCCATCTAGCCAGGAGGAGTGAGGGACCGTCAACTCGGACCCCACGGTGTGGGCGGCAGCACTGTGGATGTCAGCTGCGGGGGAGACGTGCGCCCCTCCTCACCTGGTGTCTCCGCCACCATCCATCTGCCCGCGGGGATACGTGCTGGGGACCCTCGGAGGGAGAGGTTGGGTCATTATGGTCCCTTTCCCCGCCACTCTTCTCTTGCCTCTTTTGCAAAGTGTGGAAAGAGCTGTTTAGATGGACATAAGAAGATGAATAAATGAGCAGAAATACAACCGTGGTGCGGGGCCATGTACTGCACTACGTGTTTGCTGTTCGTTGTCATGCTACGGGTATCATGGCTTTAAATGAAAAATACACGTGTCTGATGAGAATTACACACACACACACACACACACACACACACACACACACACACACACACACACACATCTGAAAGGTCGTAACAGGAACAAGCACCAACCTGACTTTTTAGTGTTTTCAGTACTTTCAATTTATTCACATTCAAGTCCAGGCAGTTACTTTAAAAAAAAAAAAGTTTTAATCATAATCTCTCAACGTTTTGCCACTGCTGCCAAAGTCGGAGGAGAGCTGCAGGTTGATATATTTATTCATGGATTCATCTTTCATCCGCTGCCTTCCAGGTTAGACATTTCAATCTAAAGTTGCATTCTGAGATAGTTTGAATATGTGTCTGGAGTGCAGATTCTGGTTTTCTGGTCATTTTCCAGAAGAATTGTAAAATTGGATTTTTGCGTTTCATTAAAGAAATGTCTTTTTTTTTTTTTTTCCATCACAAAGATTTTCAATCATGATGGAATATAAAATAGGTTTGGAGGCTTACCGTGAAAGTTACAAAATGTTGTGCCTCAGTTTGTGAGTACACATATTTTACTCTTTTCAGTCTGATAATCCCAATTTTTAAATTTTAGATGGTTTATAATAAAGTAGATATCAAACCTACATTTTCTTCCAGTAGATGGTGCTACTCTTGGCACAGTAACCTTTACAAACAGAAATCATTATCAAGTTCTAACTAATGAGATTGCATTGCAAATATGGTAATAGCTGCCCATAGCCCACTACATATGTGGATATAATTTGAATTCCAAAGGCTTTATGAAAGTGCTCAGCATTGTTATGACCCATACGGTCGTCATATAAGACTTGCAGGGGAATCTCTGGTCTGGTTGACTATAAAACCCTACAGTAGATTCTGGAAAGGGGAAGACATTTTTAAAAGTTCTGTGGTCATCAAATGCACACCTGTTGAATTTACATTTCTGTTCTATTTTAACAACAAAGCCAGGTCCTCTTGGTACTTACATTATTATTTAAGTAAATCTCACAGTAGTAGGAAAATACCAGAGAGTATTATTGCTTTGTATGTCATCAAAACCACATGCTCAGAGTATATTGTGAATTTTTTATTAAAAAGTGAGATTAAATTCACCAATCATACAATTCATCTTTTTAAAGTGTATAATTCAGTGGTTTTTAATGTATTCACAAAGTTGTGTAACCATCACTACTGTCTAATTCTAGAATAGTTTAATCACTGCAAAAAGAAAAACCCATGCTTATTAGCAGTTATTCTCCACTCCTCCTGACCCCAGGTACTGGCAACCATTAATCTACTTTCTGCCTCTATAGAGTTGCCTATTCTGGATGTTTCATGTAAATAGAATCATGCAACATGTGGCCTTTTCTGTCTGGCTTTATTCACTTAGCATGATGTTTTCAAGATTTGTCTATGTTATAGCATATATTAGGACTTCATTCCTTTTTATGGCTGAGTAATATTCCATTTTATGAATATACCACATTTGCAGAGGTTTTTCTCAGTAAAGCATTATTTGCAGCCTGTTTTTGGTTGTATAGATTTTGGTTTGTTGGACATTTTCTTTAACTCTTCAGTGTTGTAAAATTTAAGTGTAATAAATTGAACTCATTGTTTAATAGTATCATAAGTGTATGTAATGATTTTGAATGTAAGTTGCTATGGGAATTCAAAAGATTTTTGTTTGTTCGTTTTGAGACTGGAAGGTCTTTTGTATCCCTTATCATTTTAACAAAGATGGCCTTTTACATTGTTGCCAACAGGTTGACCTAGAGGCATTGGCAACCTCAAATAGGATGATGAATATCTTGATCTTGGGGTAGTATGTTCTGGAAAACTGAGGAACATTATCTACAAATAAAAATTCAGCTTCCACCTTAATTATTTTTTGTCAACACCTACTTTAGTGTTCACGGATATGTTTATTTCTCATCTTCAGTGTTGCTGGAGCCAACAAGGTGTAGTGTTGCTGGAGCCATCAAGCCTGACATATGTAATAGGTTCTCAGTAAAGGTCTGTCGATTGATTGAGACTTGCTGTGCAGGATGACAGCTCCGATACAGTTTGAATGTCAGGCTGCCGTTCTCACCATTATCCAGGAACAAGTTGGAGAGTTCACTAAGGTGTTAATTATTGGCATTTAAGAATGTCTAAGTGATCAGGACCTCATCACTTTCTGTGTCCAAAATGTTCTGAGGTTTTGAATTGGCATGTAGGGCAACTTCTTCTTTCAAATAACTCTCCCAAAAGAAAAATTATCATTAGAGTATATGGACTGAAACCAATCCTTTCTTGAGCCACTGAACAGGTATATATTATGGAAAAAACTGCAGTGGCTTTCCTGTAAGGAGGCTTAACTGTGAGTCAGAGAGGAGAGGTAGGTGTTTTAAAAGCTTTTAAAGAATAGTTTCTTTCACTTAATGAGAAGTCAGTATCTTTGAATTAAGTGAGTTATAGCACTGCAAGGTACACTAAATTCAAATGTTTAGAAATTATTATTAAATATATAATGAATCAAATTCTGAACTTTTTAGTTGTGTCTTACTGCTTTGAGCCACATTAACTACAAATTATATCCAACTCCTCTGCAGGAATTTATTTTTTCATTTATGCTGGGTATGGAGTCAGTAGAATTCAATATTTTGTGACTCTCAGCTTGGTCTATTTATCCTCTGAAAACAAATCATAATCATGAATATAAAATATTCATGCTTCCCCCCAAATAATGACTAGTCTCTGTTTATAAAATTAATTACTTTTGATTTGCACAGTAGCAATTTTCTTTATTTCATTTCTCTCTCCTTTTTATGCAGACTGTGGTTGCTTCTACTCAGAGAAGTTTGCCAGGACAAATCATTTCATTGATGAATTCATGTCTGCACTAGAGATTTGGAATCTTGCTTAAAAATTTATGTTGTGGGAATCTTGCTTCTGGCAAAAATTCAGGTTTTTCTGGAAGCATAAGCTGCATTTCCCCATTTCCCTTACTCCAAAAAGATCTGAGTTATGTCTAACCTGAGAGCTTTGCGTGACTACCCATTTGCCAACTGCTCGGCTGCATTTGTAGCATGGAAATGGAACCATCTGGGTCAGGACCAGAGGACCTCAATAAAGGGTTTTGGTTACAAAAATGAGCTTGTGTTTCCCAGGTGCAGTCCAAGTGCTGAACACTTTAGATACATTTTTTCAGTTCATTCTTCACAAAGCCCTTTGACTTAGATGTTTTCATTTTATACATTTTATAGATGAGGAAACAAAGGCACAGAGAAGTCAAATGACCTACCTAACATCACACAGCCTGTTCCGCCTGTATATTCCTTCTGACTCCAGAGCCTGAGGTTTTTTCTCTTTTTTATTCCCGGGAGATCAGTTTGCTGTTTGGAATTTACTGGCTTGCTTACATAAGATGTGATGCTGCATTTCACAGTCCCATTTGCTTCCTTGGGGGTCCCCTTCATGACTTGTCTCACATGTTCTCATGTTATATTTTTTTTCACTTTTTTAAAAAATTAAGGCATAATTTACCTTTATTAGTACACTATCTTGAAAGTGTTGATAAATGCATATGGTCATGTAATGACCACTGTGATCTAGATATAGAACAGTCCCATCCATACTACTTTGTCTCCTCATTCTTTACATGTTTACTACATGCCTGTCATCTGCTAATTAAACAGTGCATACACATAAATCATGATGCCCACAATCCAGCTAATCTGATTCAATCCCACAAGGAAAACCTTCTTTAAATCTCACTTCAAAAATACTTCACTATTTACAACTAGTTGAGAATAATAGTCTTTTCTAAATATCTTTTAATGCGTTAAATATGTTAAATCTCAAGTATTTTAAAGTGCTTCTCATGCCATCAAGAATGCCAATGGCTAATGTCAAAGCCAATTTAAACAAGACATACATATGTTTCAATTATGCTTTAACATTAATGTCTTATTGGGAGTAATCCCTAACAGAAACTTATGGTTACAAAAGGAAACCAGTTTTTATTTGTGTTTGTAATTCTTAAGAGACACATATGATGTACTATGTAGGCACTAGGGAAAAAAGTTTTATCATATTGCACAATCCTAAAACACTTATATTTTAGAAATGTGCTGTCTAGTACCACAGCCACTAGGCGTATGTAACAATTTAATTTAAAATTTATTAAAATGAAATAAAATTGAACAATCAGTTCCTCAGTCATGCTAGCCACATTTCGAGTGCTCAGTAGTCTACATGGCTAGTGGCTGCCACATGGAGCAGTGCAGATATAGAATATTTCCATCACTGCAGAAGGTCTACTGGACAGTGCTGTTTTAGTACAACAAAAATAAAGCTGACAAAGTAATGATTGACAGTACTTGTGAGAAGTAGTTAACTAAACTAGAAAAATTTCTAAAGTCATTAAAATTATTTGAAGCGTTGATGCATGTGGGTTGTTTTTGGCTAGTGTTGTGTCAGCCATACAAATATCACAGAGACATTATGGTGGCCTTCGGTAGAACAGTAATAGGTGAAGAAACTTTAATGTCCACTTTGTGGCCTTTGTCAGTTGGAGTTGAATGGGAGAGATTAGCTACTGGTCCAGGAGTGAGTATTCTGAAATTTTCCATAATTTGTTCTAGCATCCACTATACTGTTTTGCGATTTGTCTGTCTCCAGCACTAGACTAGCTCCTGGAGGGCAAAGACTTATTTCATTCATCCCTGCATTCTTGGACTTAGCACCTATAGTAGGTGCTTAGTAAGTCTTTAATACATCAGGTCATAGAGAGATTGTATCACAAAACTTCTTAGACAGAAGTAGGTTTTTTTTGCAAAGATTAGCCAATTTCCATTGGTTTTTTCTTCTTTTGATTCTGATCCCAATTCGAGAGTAAGGTCAATATTCACTTTGATCTGTTCATCTGTAATACCACTCTGGCTCCAGAACTTGACTTTCATTGATTCTCCGAGAAATGCAGATTATCATCACCTAGATCCAGACACTATCTGAACATGAAAAATAAAGCTCCCATGACTGATACTGCATGTGTTGTTGCTGGGACAGTCTTGAGTGAGCATTTAATTCTGGATGAGAGTTGGCATCAGTGAGTCTCAGATGTGTCCCAGGGAATGAAGGCACCAAGTCATTGAATGTGCCTCTGTGTGCGTGTGCTGCTTGTGTGTTGCAGAGGGGAGGGCAATGGGGGTGAACTGTGGGCAGTAATGAGGAATGAACTATCTTGAGCCCATGAGGACTATATTTGCAGTCAGTCAAAAGCCATCATATTGGATTAAATCCTCTCTAGTCCAGCTGGCCCTAAGAGATAAAGGCCCAAGACAGTTCTGGAAACCAGGCAAATGGTGGAAAGGGCAGCCACATTATGTAGCTGTGTGTGCTTTTGGAGTTTGTCTATAATTTTGTCATTAATCCTAGAGGTGATGTGCTGCACCTAGCTTAGCCCTGCATATATCAGATGTTCAGCAAATATTTGAATTGAGTTGAATTCAGATAGAACAGGGTATGGGATGTATGAGAAATCCTCACAGGAGTCTAAAACAGAGGGGGAAAAAGGAGACTTGCTCTTTTGTTAGGATCTTTGCTTTATTTTTCTCTCACCAACCTTCTGCCCTCCTTTCTTCCTTTCCTCTTTCCCTCCCTCCCTCCTTCCTGCCTTATTTTTTTGTTGCTGTTTCCTCTTCACCTTCATTTCCTTTGAGCATCAATTTGAGATAATCAAATAAACTTGTTTGGTCAGCATCTTGATGAAAAGTTTGATAGGGAGGAGATTGATGCTATTTGATACTATTACTTAAAAATATTTTTACTGTGTTAATATAATTTAGGAGTCTTTGTAGTTAACATAGTTTTAAAGGTATGGGTTAACAGATGTTTCTTCTTAAACATCCCAGTGTGTTAAAATGGGCTGGTTGTCTTTTTTTTTTTTTTTTTTTACTTCTGATATTTGCCCACAGATATTAAAGTAAACTCAATTATTCAGGTAATGTGAACTTTCTTGTCTTATTCAATAAGCATGAGTCAACTTACATACACTTTAACAAGAGATAAATTTTTTACAAGGTTCCTTGGAAATACAGTCTGTATATATTTGGAAAGAATAATTTATTAATTAGTAGGAAAGAAGGATTTTTCTTTTAAAATATTTATAAACTGAGTAGACTACAGGTACGTTTCCACCCTTGGAGAATCATTCCATCCTTCTATCTCTCTCTCTGCCTTCCCCTTTAGCATTTACTCCATAATTTTTCTAGTCTCACTGTCACTGACTGAACTGCTTATTTCTTGAATCCTAAAGCTCTAACATATTTACCTAAAAATGGGTCCTGATACTAGCCCTTTTCTGTGATCTGACTAACTCAGTATCTTGAATAGGAATAAAAGAAAATGTTGCTTTTTAAAAATGACCTCTTTAAACGGAGATCATTATCACAACCAGAGTCCTGATAACATGCTTAGAAAATGCTGGACAGGTATAAGGACTTTCTAGATTTTTCTCATGGTTTTCAGTCATATTGTCATGAGACTAAAAATCATTTCTTTTATTAATTTTTCACCATTTCCATCCTGACACATTTTCTTGAATAGAATATGTGAAGGTGGTATCTCAACTGCCACACAGACTTGTGCAAAATGGTAATCTGTCCACAGGAGCAGTAAGGATATTGTTGAGGAGCATGTGGGGTATCACTGTCATGTTAGTTTTAGCACAAAAAAAGGTTGGCAACCCTTG
The DNA here is from genome assembly GCF_000696425.1 of Galeopterus variegatus. NCBI lineage: Eukaryota > Metazoa > Chordata > Mammalia > Dermoptera > Cynocephalidae > Galeopterus > Galeopterus variegatus. The sequence continues at coordinate 97,623 of NW_007728226.1, forward strand.
ATCTAGGTCAGTAGTTCTTGATCCTGGATGCATTTTGGACTTTCTGGGTGTCATGAACCAAATGCTTGTTTCCCCTCCAAAATTTATAAGCTGAATCCATAACCACCAATGTGATGGTCTTTAGAGATGGGGCCTTTGGGGAGTAATTAGGCCATGACTGTGGAACCATCATCAGTAGATTAGTGCTTTCATAAGAAGAGGAAGAGACCAGGGCTTGTTCTCTCTCCATCATGTGAGGACATAGCAAGCAGGCAGCCATCTGCAAGCCAAGAGAGCCCTCACCATGTATCCAATCTACAAGCCCCTTGATCTTGGACTTCCCAGACTCCAGAACTGTGAGAAATAAATATCTGTTATTTTAGCCACCTGGTCTATGGTATTTTATTATAGCAGCCTGAGCTGACTAGTGTACCTGGAACTTTTAAGACATACTGATCCCTGCCTGGGCATCAAATTAAGCACATCATAAAGTGTGGGTGCTGGATATTTTCTTATAACTCTGCAGGTGATTACAGAGTACAGCCAGTGTTTAAAACCACAGATCTAGGCCAACCTCATGATATTACTAATCTTAGTTCATTTCTCTGAAGGTAGAGATATTGGCAAGTTTTATGCTATCCTTAAACAAAGCTAGTGCCACAGGACAAAGGCCCTGGAAAACTTCCCATCTCTCTCTCCTTCTTAAGGCAGTTTCAGTTTCAGAGTAACCCTAGAAGGTGGAGTACAGACTACAGTGGTTGACCTCATAGCCTTTGCAAGCCAGAGGAACTTCAAGGAGGCCAGATAGTGTTGGAGTTGGTCCAGTGATTCAAGTCCATCAACAGGTGGGAGGATAAATGAACCAGCGTTCAAGATGGTGGTCCTGTCCCAAGTGCCATTTATCAGGATGCAGGCACATATCTTTTGTTTTTGTCAAGACATGTTCTTGCTGTTCCCTATTCTTGTTTTCTTCTCCACGCATAATTTTTTAGAATCAGAGTTATTATTTTCTCTTATGAAATAGATATGACTTAATTATATGTTTTTTTTCATTTCAGCAATTTATTTTATGTGTGTTTTTAAAATAACATTTTTATTATTTGTCAGGTCTAAACTACTTGTCTTTACTGTATTTGAAAAGCACTGGACTTTATTTAATCATTAACAATGAACTTTTCTAGATGGTCCAAATTTCCACTTTGATATACTTAAAAGTCAGTAGTGGTTGCGCAAGCACAAATCTATTCAGTGAATCTTTATTGAACATCTTCTTTATGATAAATATTCCCCTAGAGAGAATATTCCTCTAGTGATCTGCTAAATGTTCACAATAATATCGATGCATAATTAGCTCTCATTCATCAGAGTTTGTGGAGGGAGTGTGAAGTGTGGGGATACATTTAGTCTTAAATTCACCTTTGGGAAGATTGCTAGGAGGAGCTGGGGTTGGATGTAGACCCTGCAGGATGATGTATAGGGCTTCAGGAGTCACCATGAGGGCAAAAAGGCATCAGGGGCAACGAGGATGGCATACACAGAAGCATGGAATGGGAGTAAGAATGGGGTGTTTGGAAGAGGGAACAGTTGGGATGTGTGTGTAGTAGCAGAAAGTCTCAAATACTAGGTAGGATTTCCAATAGCTAATTGAAAGTTTGGATTTTGAAATTTATCCATAACACAATAGGGAACTACTGAAAGGTTTTGAGCAGGGAAATAAATGACTTTTTAGATCTCTTTTATTTTAGGAAGATAATTCATATATCAGAGTATAGAGTGGATTGAAGCAGAGTGAGACAACTTAACCAAAACAAACAAACTTTTTTTCAGGATGGAAGGATTTGAGCATATTTATAGTGTCAGGTTAATCTTATCAAGTAAGTGTCCATCTCAAAACTATTTAATTCATTCACCTTTAAAACACTTGTATTTGTCCCTTCTACAATGAACACACATTATATTGTGACATTTCAGCCAGCAGACTGTCAATTCATAGGCTTACTTAATATCCATGAATTCAGACTGCTTGAAGGCTATTATATTCATATTGCATAAACTAGTATTTTTGTAAATTGCTTACAACTTGCATTTTAAATAAAAACAGTGCAATGGAAAAATAATCCATAGAAGAGGCTTCCCAGGGGCCGGCCCGGTGGCGCACTGCTACAGTGCGCTGCAAAAAAAAAAAAAAAAAAAAAGGGGCTCCCAAAATTTTTTTTTAAATTTTTTTTTGGCATTTTTTTTTTTTTAATTTATGAAAAAAACAATATTATTTGTTT
>NW_007728226.1:99887-266145 GCF_000696425.1 Galeopterus variegatus
TGAAAAAAAAAAAAAAAAAAAGAAGAGGCTTCCCAGAATTTGTTTTAAAATTGATTTTGGCAATTTTTTTCTTTTAATTTATGAAAAATACAATAGTATTTGTTATCTACTGTGTGTCTCTTAAGATACATTAAGGGTACATGAAATGATAAATTAATGAATTATTAAGTTTAGAAAAGAAAGTGTCAGCTGTCAAGGACTGAAATGCAAGCATATTTTTTCCTTATGTAATGAAAAAACATAGATATATTGTGCTATGCTGTGTTAGAGTTGGATGCAAGATTTTTGTCTAAGTATGACTGAATGGATTATTCATTAGAAATATTTGGTTACAGTTAAGTTTCTTTTGACAACTTTTGGAGTGGGGAAATGACATATAATATTTATATATATAAATACATTTATATAAGTATGTTATATAAAAATATATTTATTTGTATATATGCATGTATGTACACATGCAGAAATAAATAAGGACGTATCTGTGTGTGTATATATATATATATATATGTATTTTTCTTGCTGTTCAAAGTTGATATTGCTTTATTTTGGACATTAAAATATTATATTTATCCTTTGGGAAAATTATTAAGTTTAAATTATAGCACATATCCTGGATATCTAGAGCCTTTTTTCTGCCTCCAGCATAAAGGACAGGAAGAATGTCTATTTCATCCTGTGACCTGAATACAGTGCTGTCCCTCTCCAAAGGAGTTGGATCCAGTTTAGATCAATTAAACTCAGTTCAGCAGATGTTCATTGAGCAGTTACCATGCACTCATCACTGTGCTTAAACTTTAATAGATACTTTTTTTGTTTTCAAGGAGTTAATCTGGTTACAAATATAAATTGTACCCTAGTAGGAGCATACCAGGATAGAGGATAATAAAATAAATTCTAGACTGTTTGGATCAAATTTTAAGTCTATGGAAAGTCAGAAAAAGGAGAGACAAAATAAAGATGTGAATTCTTTTCAAAAAAGTCTGTGTGACAGATTAATTTTAGTTTGGCATTTATTTATGTAATTCTTTGTCTTTCCTCCACCAGAGAATAAGCTTCATAAATATAGGCACAGTGTCTGGCACATAATAGGCAGTAAATAATGATTGTATGAATGAAAAAAAAAAGTCTGTGTGAGCACATGAGCAGCCCTTCTTCCTTCTGAACATGCAGTATTTGCTGTTGCATTCAATAACATAAGCCTTTTTTGTGCCTCGTCCTTTTATTTCTATATTCAGAAAAAGCTAGGCCTATGTTACTCATTTCAGATTATTTACTTCAGGAGAAGCATGAATACAGAAGTTGGTTGGGTTTTGCATTTCTACTCTGAAATGCATTTACAAGTAGATCTCTTCAAGATTCCACCCCATCACATTCAAAATAACTGTGTAAGCAGTTTCCTACTGCTAAGAAAATGTCACGTACTTTCTACAGTTAAGTCTCTCCCAACTTGAAGCTTAATTTCTGGTGGTGGCAGCTGCTATTTTTGTGACAAAGGTAAACTCTTGGTGCTAAAATTTCACAGAATGATTTGGCATGCATATGATTCTTGGCTGCTCTGAAGAATTTTGAACATAGATGGCAATGCCATCTGCAAAATGGATTCCTGTGAAGGAAGGATAAAGAATAAAATTACTTTTAATTAGCCAAGAGTAGCTAGTGCATGGTGCCCTTAAATCCTTTATGATACAGCACAATCTGGCCACCATCCATCCCACAAGAAAGTATCCAATGATGCTTCTGTCTTGCCTGTGATTCCAACTTATTTTCTTCCTAACCTTTCATTACTTTTTACCTATTCCGTGTTCTTGGCAGAGGAAATCAAGAAAACACAAGGTGCTTCTATATTTCTTAATAAATTATTCAAAATTTTATGCCAACCCCTCTATCTTCCCCCCAGAATGATAAAATGCCCATAAATATTCTAGTTCCCTATTTGGAGGGAGCTTTTGAGACATTCTCTTTTTCTTCTTCACATTTTAAAATTAGAATCCTACAACATCTGACAATTTGGGGAAAAAAATCTTCTGGTTTTTACAAACGTGACAAAATATTAAGCTGAATTAGACTACATGGCATTCAGGCAAGCGAAGATAGACTATTTAGCCAAATGGTCTCTCTGCTAATGATAATGGCTTGTAAACTCTTTTACCCCGAGGCAAAGAAAGTGTACCTTCATGCAGCAAGTTTTCACTTATAAATACATAGGGAATGGTGGCTTTTTAATGTGAGACTTTGAGATTGTAGTAAACAGTCTGCTGGAGATTTGTTTGAGTGATTGCATTACTGGAGAAAACTCACTGAAAATAGGTCATCAAGAAAAGATTGATATGGACTTTATTGTGTGGAAGTAATTATGCTTGATTATCGCATTCTGTTACAATACAATATGCCAGACTATGCAGTTTCAGTGAGAAAATATTAATGTGTACATATAATGTTAGAATTTGTTAGTTCCCACTGATTTAAGTGGGAATTTAAGGTCTCCCTGATTAACGCTCACAGGGTCATTATTTGGTATTCAGTAATAAGGAATGAAAAGTTTTTTGTATATTACATATGTTCTTGTTCATCCACCTAAAAATCCCAAGCACACATATTATTTAATGAAAATATGGCCGGAAAGTTCCACTGTATTAAATATAACTCTCACACACACACCACACACACACACACACACACACACACACACACACACACACACACAACCACCACACACACACACACGCTCAGCTATGAAAGTAACAACACACCCATCTGCAATCAATCTAAGAAATTCTCACCAGCCTGCTCTCTTGTGAAAATGTATACAGTTTAATAAATACTTTGTAGTTACTATTTACTTGACATGATTTTTTGCTTGTCTAAGGCCAATGAATGTTAAAAGACCTTTTGAAGGGTTGTAGTGGTGGATATTAGAATGCTTTAAGGAACTTGCATCTTAAGAGAATGACTTTACTTTTACAAAGTTTCTCAGAAATTGGTCTGCAACTGCCTTTAGTAATGAAACACAATAGAGGTATACAAAGGTCTCCATCCATGGCAACCTCTGAGAAAATAATGGATGGTATTTTGTGTTTTTCCTACTCATCATTGGGAAAGACCCATTGGCCGTGGCAAGGCACAAGCTGCTTCAAAACCTGAACTCAGGCCACCTGTCCAGCTTTACTTGACCCTCCACTTGTGTGCTTTTTCTCTTTGGCTCAAGCTTTTCCTCTTCAATGGTGGCTTTTGGCCCCATGTATTCCTAGTTGTCTTTCACCTCCTCTGAATACCTTCTCTACCACCTCACTATTCCATCCCTCTGGGAACCATCTCACCCATGATGACACAGCACTAACATTGTATTTCCCTTGTTTCCATAGCTCTGTCTCTTGAAGGATCTGATCTCCTCAAGAGATACAGCCCCTGAGCTTTAAAGACCTCTTGCCCATATAGCAGTTGCTCAATAAATATTTGTGGCATAAATAAGTGACTTCTATTCCTTCCAAAGCAGTCACTTTAAAAACAGAAAATATAGGGAGGGAGGTTAGCAAGAAATTGGTAAATGGACACAAAGAATGATTACATTTTATAATGGATATGTTGATTTTTCCAATTTGGGTCATCACACATTGGACACAGGTATTGATATTCAACTTCGTACCCCACAAACATGTATAATCAATTATGTTTCAATAAAAAAAGAATATAATAAGATCTATTTAGTCAAATGTTAAATGCTACCACCACCTCAACTCATTCACTCTTTAGCAGAGTCAGAAACTTGGGATCACATTTTCTACATTTGGAATTAGAATTCAGTTCACCCCCAAATTCACTCAATCCCTTTTATTTTTATAAAGGTAAACTAAAAGTAGGTCAGTCAAATCACATTCTCATTTTGACATGTCCAAGAGCCTATATAGATTTTGAACTGAATTGGCATACGATCATGGACAACTTCCCAAGGGCTTTTACTCTTGGCATTCAGAGTTTTAAGAAAGAAAATTAAGTGATTGGAATAGAGTACAATAGTGAATGCAGAAGAAGGAAAGAAAGATGACTGTGGCCAGAAACATGAGAAAAAGAGAACTATAAGTTTCTTTATTCTAAGTAGCGGTGGGAGAATCTACTTTTTGGACTGCACAGCGGATGCACCATTTCTATGGGTAAGTTCTCCTATGTTTCCTGTCAAGCCAGGGTTTTAATGAAACAAAAAGATACCGGATCCCTTTCACTAACACCTCTTCATCCCTCCAACATCCCAGCTAGTGCCAGCCAAGAGCAGTTCTCTCAGTTCCTTTTCTCCCTTTTTACCAAGAACAAGACCTGAGATATGTGGGATCCTGTGTGATTCAAGCTTGGAGAAAGCCCTGTGCATATTACAACCACTGGTTACCTGTCGCTGTCAGTAGCTGCATTGTCAGCATTTTATCATGGTCTAATGCTTTAAAAATTTTGAGCAGTATAGGAGGTTTGTAGAGTAAAAGCTGTTTTCCTTGAGAAAGAGAGCCAGTGTTCTTAATCCTTCAAAGTCTTAAAAAATGTGAGAATATTAGTTATGCCTTGCCCTGCTTGGGGAACTATGAGAGACATTCTAAAACAATATATTTTGTGTTGAGAATCAGAGTTTCAACTCTTTGGGCTGTTGACCTTGTTTACAGTGTAGCTGGAGAGTCTCCGATAAGACATGTAAAACACTAAGAGATTATGAAAAAAAATAGATTGGTAAAAATGCAAGTCTAGCAAGATGGGCAATGTTTAGTAGAATACGATAGAAGTTAATATTCTGTTCAATGAAAGTAGCTTAAACAGTTATGAGATTAGTAGACAAATAGAACTTATTTACACCAACTCCTATAACTGCCCAATTCTGTGAACAGTAAGAAAATCCAGTTCAGAAAAACTCATCCTGATTTTAAAAAGACAAAGAATCCACTAAAATACGTAATCACTTACACTGAAAAACATAGTCATTATTTTCAATTTAGTGTGAATTGGACTAATATTGAATAATAGGTGATTTAAGAAATTATTTTGGAATGTATGTTTTAATATGCTCAGGATAAAATGTAATCATTGTCATTTAAGAAATACATAATTAAGAGAAAACAACACATATGAGGAAAATAATTACCATACTTGGATATTTAATTAAAAGACACTGAAAAACAGACTGCCTGTTGAAATTGTGATTCTTGATAGAATATGAGCGAGGTTATTAAAAGTTTAAAAGCAATTATTTTATTATACAATAGCTAGAAGCAGGAGTATTTGATCTAATGAATAATTGGCAAATAGTTATAAGCAATGATTACGATTACTGTGGTACTTACTTTGGGAAAATCAGGTTTTAAAACACAGTTTTATAGGGAATGAACTAAATTATTGATGTTTTAAAATTGTAAATACATAGAGAAATTGGATAGATTTCACATTAAGTTTTAAAGGATGAATATTTTTATCCTGCTTTTGAAAGGCTTTATTTTTAAAAATTATTTAAAATGAGGCCTGAGTCAAATATTCAGTATGGGAAGCCTTGCACAAAATTTAACCATTATAGTTAAGGTTCTTTGGAGGCAATATGAGACATAAAACTATGTGTAGTCTATGAGAATACTTCAAAAAGTTCATGAAAAGATTCGTATTATCTTGTAATTCCACTTTTCCACAGACATTTTGAAGTATCCTCGTCTGTTTTTTGGAAGAGTTTACTATGGCTTCAGAAGTTTTTGATAAGAAATCATCTTCTGTGCAAAAGCAGAAAGGAATATAAAATATTAGAGAATGTAGACAAATGTACCGTGAGTTACTTTGGAAGGACTGCCTGCCATCCTTGCCATGGAAGCAAGGCTTTGTGTGAATGCTTACAGCTAGTGGTCACGTCTTTAGTTACAGAATTCTTTTTTTTCTTTTTTTTTTTTTTTGCATCATATCCATTTATTATTAAAGCTTTGGTGTTTTCTTTTAAATTATTGGCTTAACATATAATAATGCAGATTAATCAGTAAATGTGGTTAAAATAATGGGTGTTTCTTAACATGCTGTTATTTCTACCATTAAAAAAATATTCCTCTCTTGACTTCTGACACATTCCTTTCGTTCCATTTACTGCTGGACTCTTGGTAAGAGTTTTCTATACTCACCGTCTCCATTTGCTCCTGAACCCACTCTAGACAGAATGCTGCTTCCACCACTCGGTAAAGCTGCCCTTATCAATCTCGCCAGTGCCCTTCGTACTGCTGTACCCAATACTGTAGTCGATGTTCTTGGTCCTCACTTTATTGGCCTACAAACAGCTTTTGACAGTTATCACTTTGTCATTCTGGAATGCTCTATCCTCTTGACCTCCAGAACATCACACTTGCCTGGTTTGCCTGATGTCTCCCTGGTCACCTACTTCACTGGCTTCCTCAATCTCTTCTGCTGGGTTCTTCTAATGTCACCAATTTCTAAACATTGGAGTTCCCAAGATTTATTCTGTGGAGGCTTGTTCCAGAACACTTATGACACTTTGTTTTCTGTCTACTCTACTTGCATGGTTTTCTCATCCCTGTATTCTCTACATCGCTGATTCGCAAATTTTTATTTCTAGACCAGAACTCTTACTTGACCTCCAGAGTCGTATAACCAGCTGTCCATTTAGATATTTAATACACCTCTCAAACTTGACATGTCCGAGCTCTATCTTCCTCCCACCCCAACTCCTAAGCTCTACTGTCATCTTTGCTCAGTAGATGGCAACCTCACTTGGAGCCACCTTAAATTCTTCTCTCTCCCCCCCACACACCTACAGTTAGTCTGTGGGCAAAGCAGACTTCGGTGTGTCTCCTGGATTATCTTTTCTCATGATCTCTCTCTACTGCTGCCACCTAGCCAAGCCTCCCCCAAGTCTCTTCCTTGAATTATTGCACTAGCTTCCTGACTGCTTTCCCTGCTTTACTGCACTAATCAGCCTGGGTGATTTTGTTCCAGTGTAAGTTAGGTCATATCACTGTATAATTTCTTGTTTCACTTGGAGTAAAAGCCAAAATCTCTATAGTTTTCATCAAGCCCTGAACGATCTGGCCCTATTGCTCCTCTGATCACCTTTCCTACCGCTCTTGCCTGACTCCCGTTCCAGCTTCCCCAGCCTCCCCCCTGCTCCTGAATCATGCAGCCACACTCCTCTCAGGGCCTCTGTTTGTGCTGTTCCCTCTGTTCGAAATGCCTTTCTTTCATAATTCTTCCTCACCTCCTTTAGTTTTTTGCTCAATGTTCCTTTTTATTGATACTTTTTGTTAAGTCCCTGGACATCCTATTATAATATTATGTAATATTTTATATAATATAACCACCTTCCTCCCCCAAATGCACTCTATCTCCGTCTCTTTTTTCCTCCTTAGTTCTTATCATTTGTATATTTCTAAATTCTCTGTCTCTCCCCATTAGAACATAGGCCCCATGAGGGTTTGTGTGTTCATTCACAGTACAGCCGCGGTCCTCAGCACAGTGCCTGGTGCTTAATAGGTGCTCAGTAAATATTTATCAAATGAATAAATAAATTAAAAAAAAAAATAAAACCTTTTTTTGTTTTCAGTTTGATTTTGCTTGAATCCTGTTTTGGCTGATATCACCACTTCTTCCTCTAGTTTTCATGCCATGTGTGTCTTGAGCTGTCCTTTTATTTTTAACATTTTATTTACCTTTGTATTAAATGACCCTTGAAAACATTATAGAGTCAATTTTTGGCCTTATCTAAAATCTTAGTATTTTTTTTCAACATCCTTCCTTCATCTTGTTTTATTATTTCTTATCTAAGCATCCTAATTGTTTTAGATACTGTCTATTGTTTGCTTTGTGCACTGTTTATTCTTTGCATTTATATTTTTCTGGGTCATATTTTTAATCTAGTAATTAATAAAATGCTTTACAACTTTTTCTCTAATTGTTAAGAGGGAATCTGTCTTTTTGTGCTCTGCACTATAGCAGACATGAAATGCATTACCCACAACCAACAGCTCTCTTCCCACCTCCACCAACCAGCTTCCCCCAGTTACTATTACTTGATATTGTAAACAGAGATTTGTTATTGTAAATGCAGAATTCTCTTAAGTTATTTTTTACATATTCTTTGGACATTCATAGAGCAATCAGCTCTATAAGACATTGGATTACTTTTTATGCCTTAGAGCTTACAGTTTACTCCAGTTTGTTGTTTATATCATTTTTAGTTAGATTACTCTTGGAAGTAATTATATAAAGAATACTTAGGGCCGACCCTGTGGCTCACTCGGGAGAGTGCAGCGCTGGGAGTGCAGCAGAGTGCTGAGGCCGCTGGTTCAGATCCTATGTAGGGATGGCCGGTGCGCTCACTGGCTGAGCGTGGTGCTGGCGACACCAAGCCAAGGGTTACGAATCCCTTACTGATCACAAAAAAAAAAAAGAAAGAATACTTAGACGATCTTTTTTCTGTATCAAGACATATGTATTATGTCTTTTTCTTCTTCACATATGAAAGACAACCTATATGTACATAAAACTATTTGGTCACAACCTTTTTCATTACAAAACATTATGGTCTCTGCTTTTTGTATTATGACATTTAGTATTATTGAGAAAAGAGTGGAAAGTTCTACCTCAAGGCCACTTTTTTTCTGCCAGAGCTGGCATAATTAATGGCTACAAAAATAAGGCAGGGGTGGTAGGATTGGAGTGGTACCCTGATTTTCTCAAAACTGAGTGCCTGCCTGGTAAAAGGAAGGGACACAGAATTCTGGTTAGTTGAAACATTCAACAATACAGAATATATTAATTTTCTCTCCATAGTCAAAATAATTAAAAATATTAAAAATTATGTGTTTGCAACTGTATTTAACATGATTGTTTAACAAGTATTAAATTTGACTTTCCTATTTCATCATTTAAAGGACAAAGTCATTCTGCCTGATGTAGATTAGAGAGGTCTGTAAGCATCTCATTTATATAATTTGTGTGCATATAGATGTTATGCAGTGATGTTTAAAAAAAAAATCCAATCTCTCTGATAAAGTAATTGGGATTTGCCCCCATATAAAAATAATAATAATAACTCAAGACTTTAAAAAATGTGTTAGCCTTTAACCATATATAACATTTTTTGCATGGTTGTGGGTTTTTCTTGCTTTTTTGAAAAATATTTTGTGACTATGAAATTATATGCAATAATCACAAATATTCAGAAATTAGATAAAATATATAAAAATAAATTTCACCTGTGATTCCATCAAAAGTAAGTATTTTTAACATGTTAGTTTACCTCTCTCCTGATATTTTTCTAAGCACATATGCACACACCCATATACAGAGGGAGTGAGGGTGGAGGGGGAGAGAGAAAGAAAGAGGTTGAGAGGCATACATTTGTAACAAAGGTCGCCCCCTGCAAATGGATTTTAGTGATCTGCTTTCTGAATTTTAAAATATAGTGAAAATTTTGTCATGTCATTAATCATCGTCATTTTTAGTTGCTGTACTAGTTAGAATATAGTTTAATTGCATGTTGAAGAAAACCCAAATGACTGTGTGGTTCAAAAAAGAAACAAGGTTTTTTCTCTTTCCTTTGTCAGTCCAGACTGAGGGGCCTCTCTCCTACAAAGTCAACTAAGATGGTTTGCAGGCCATGGTGTTGAAACCGGAGGTCCTTTTATCTTGTTTCTCTATCTCTGGGGTATTGTTCTCTTCCACATGTTCTGAATGGTGCACAATCATGTCAGTATTCCACCTAGTGGGAAGTGGAAATGACAAATGGCAGGGCCTGCATATTCCCTTTAAAGGCATGATCTAGAAGTTGCACTCTTCACATATCCACAAGGAAGACTGGGAAGCTTAGCATTTATTCTGGATGGTTAGGTGCCCAGCTAAACATTTAATTGTAGAACAAGGGGAAAATTGGGGGAACAATTAACAATCACTGTCAAAGTAGTATTCCATAAACTATGTTCTGACCAGTTTTTGCTGTTATTCACAATGCAATGATGAACATCCTCATACTTTCATACTTTTTCCCTTGCAGCAATAACTTCCTACTGATAACCAAGATTTCCTGAATATTTATCAGGTAAAAGATAGTGTGCTAATTATTTTCCATATATTATTTCAGTTGAATGTAATGATGTTATTAGATAGCTACTCTTCTTTATTCTCATTCAGGGATATGACTGAGGAAATCTTAACTTAGAAAGCATTAAATGAGAAGGTGTTAAATAACCTATTCCTATTCACAGGACAGGTAAATGGTTAATTGATATGAGATTCAGATCCAGGACTGTCTGACTGCCAAGTCCACATCCTTAAATCGTACTGTCTAATCGTTTTGTAGAATAAATTATTAGAAGAACAAGTTCTACCACAAAGGTACGCATATTTCTAGGATTTTTGATTCAGATTGTCAAACCACACTAGGAGAAGCAGATACCAGTTGATGCCTTTGTCTGGGGTATATGAAAGAGTCCCTTTCCTGAAACCCTTTCCAACATCAGATACTTAACAGACCGAAATAGCAGAAAATGCACTCTTGTTCGCATTTCTGTAATAAATAATATGGTTAAGCACTTATTTGTGCTATTGTGTGCATTTCTCTTGTGAGTTGCCTTTTGTACAAATTGTTTGCTTTTTATCCCATTGAGATGTTGCTCTTTTTCTTATAGATTTTTAGAACTGTTTATCTTATGGATAAGTATTTGAGATTTCCCCTCACCATGTCCTTGGATTTTGATATACTTTATCGGATTTGGGAAAAGGTGTACTGTTTATGTTCATCGTTTTTGTCAAATAAAACTGTTAAAATAATTTTGGGATTTATCACTCTGAAAGTGGATAGACTTTAAAAGCGAAAGATACCCTAAATGTCATCATAGTTAACTCTTGCCTGATAATATTTACCTAATTTTAAAAATAATAATCCCTCTCCTGGAGTGTGGAAGACAGAAGTAAAATATCTTCCCTGAAGGGTTTTTTTTCATAAATAATTTGTATATTTTGTTTAAAAATCTTTACCTGTTTTGAGATCCAAATATTTAAGAGGTATGTTGTTTCGTTCTCTTCTAAGACAAAGAATGTAGCCCTGATTTTAGGGCCCATAAAAATAGGCATTGGCCTAAAACAACTCTGGCCTAAAACAAGTCTGGTTGTGACTCTAATGAGAAAAATAAATATGACCTGTCTCTCCTGTCCATTCTCTTCTAGTTTTGCTCCCTCTGCCCCTTCTTCAGGTCCTGTGGGTATGGGGCAATCGTAGTTATATCTTCTTTGGAGAAAGATATTTGAATTCTAGTCATTTGAAAAAATGGAGGCACCTAGGAGGTTGACCGTGTTGGGTGAAATTAAGTTCATAAGCTAATTAGAGTTCTTGCAGACCACTTGCAGCCAAAATACCAATGCTTTATATATGTACATATATGTGTGTGTATATATATATGCAAAGCAATGGTATTTTAAAGGAAATGTGAACTAAAGAAGAGAGTAGAGATTTTGTGTATCATATGTTGCAGTGAAGGCTTAGTGTATGTCATTTCATTATGACGATTGCTACATTTTTATCAATCTTCTAGTGTTACATACTACTGATCCCAGAAATAAAGATTTTTTTTTTCTTAAAGCATCATTTAAGAGTCTTTGTGATGGCTGAAATTGGCCTTATGAGGAAAGGATATAAAAAAAAGAAAATAGCTTTCAATGAAATATGAAAGACCAGAGCCTTCAGACATGCAGGCAAATCTCAAAGAAAAGGAAGTTTGGCTTCCCCTTCCTTGATGTATTCCTCTCTCCACCCTCCCCAAGTACATCCTATTTCAGGTTGTACTTGGAAGTCCAGTGTCCCCTCTTGTCTGGGTCCATATCATTCAAATATATTTTCCATAACATTCAAATACATTTTCTGCATCTATCTTGATTCATTATATTTTATGTGTGATATTCTGAAAATATGGAAGATAAATTCCATTAACTGTACAAGTTCATACCTTGTTTTTTTAAATTATCAGAAGTTTTATTTTTGAAGTTATCGAAAATTCAGATTTCAATTGAACAGAATGATAATTTAGGTATTTTATCTACTTTCTTTCAGACGGGCTCTCTCTCCTCTGAGAAAACTTGGATCCTGTAGCTCTTGGGTATTAGAGTTGACCATGAAAAGGGTGGGTGGCAGGGGATGTGGGATGAAGGGAGACCCATGCTCTGGACCTGGAGAAAGGACCAGATCTCACTGGAAGGTTCCACAGCTGTGCAGGTCACGCTGTGGCTGTGGAACAGCTTTTACTGGAGGGTGACAGATCCCCTGAGGCAGTATTACATGGAGTACATGGATTGGGGGTGACTTTTATGGACTATTGGAAACCAAGTTTGGGGCCTGGGAAAAGAGAGACATTTTAAAAGTATAGGCAAACTCTGGAAATACCAGTTTTGACTCAGGAATTAGTTTTCTAATAGTATTGACCACTGTGTTCTCAGTGGGTAAATGCTGGGACCTGCATTGCTTTGGGAACAGACACAAATCCATTTTTCTGAGGAAAATCCTTTCTGGCCTGGTCAGTAGATACCTTGTTGCTGAAGTCTGAGCAGAGGTGAGATGGTCATTCACCGAGGCAGAAAAGAACCAGAGCGGGCACTGAAACCTGAGCGACAGGTGTAAGGAGACCGTATTTGGTCTTCAGATTGGAGAGGTCAAGTTTGGGAGCTGGAAGGAAGTAAGAAACATAACCAGGGAGAAGGTAAATAGAAAGACGAGCCGAAATTAGATGCCAAAGACAAAGGGTCATAAATGTGAACAAGGGTCAAAGCCCTGGCAACTCAAGAAACTAATACAACCCAAGAGAGACCTTTCACCTTTTATGACAGAATACAAACCTTGCCTTGTCTCTGATGCCTTTCTCTGCCTGAGGGTCACTCCCTCCTCCGTGAAATCACATTGTTTTGATGTGACTCTCTTATTGATTGGATTGGATCCTGTTGATTGTTTAGATCCCATTGTATGGCAATTGATTTTACATTTCCCTTCCCTTTCTACTTTGTGAAGGCCTCAGTGCCAGAGACTAGCTCACCACATGACACATGAATGATGTTAAATCAACAACGAGATCTTGAGAGTCTCTGAATCTGTTTGTAGGGAGAACCAACAAGTAGCCTTGATATATTGGTTCATTCTGGAATGTAGATAAGGACAAGCCATTCAGATGCCTCTCCCTGCCTTGTTCTAAATCTTTGCATTGGTGGGAGAAGGGCATAGGAATTTAAAGACATACCTGGAGTCAGAATTTGTGTATATGTATTTTTTTTGATAGACACTGTGACCAGTGTTTGGGATGCAAAATAAGGATGATGAAATCCCTACCTTTAAAGTTTAATAAGTATGACAACCACTGTTTCTTGTACACAATCTATATGCCAGTCACTGCTGAGTGTTTTCCATTTATCATGCAATTCAGCTATAATGAAGATGATGTATAGAGAGGTCAAAAAACTTGCCCAGTATCATGTTGCTAGTGTAGGAAAGCTTGGATTAGTGTCTGAGCTCAAAGAAACGGGAGGATTTTAGTAGTATTTGTCCCTATGTATGTACCCCATTTTCCATTTCTGATATTTACCATCATGAATGTCCTTAGATTCTGAGTGTCTCTTTCTTGTGAATGAAAGTAGTAACAATGAACAGTATTTTAAGAAGTCCCTTCTATAATTTAGGCAAAAATATTATGCATGCCAATAATTGCATATTTGTGTTCACAACCTACTCAAGGTAAGAAAACAAAACTACAGATAGGAATGAGACAATGTTATGTAAAGTTCAGGACCAAGGTAATAGAAGCTGAATTTCAGTAAATATTATTGCAGAAAATATGTATTTTGTTAAAATGGTTAGTAGCTTGGGAAACAGAACAATGAGACCTTAAAATCTTTTCTGTATGTTTGTTTCAGGATATAAAATATAGATCACATTTTTAAAAGAGATTCAATGAATATTATGGAATTATGCAGTTACCAAAAATGTCTTTACTGATATTTGATGAAGGAAGTATTACACAGATAAAATCAAAATTTATTTATAATTAATCTTTGGATATTTTATTGTGGATGAGTGTCTTTAGAAAATATCAATAACTTGGCCTTTGATGCTATTTACTGAAATGATTTTTCTGGGAGTTATTCCATAAATGCATACCAGAGCATGAAAGGTTTTTCTGTTCCAGTAATTTGTTGTCTTGAATTTTCTTTCACCTATTATAACCCAGTGTCATGAAGAAAGCTAATTAATTTCTTTATTTAGCTCCTTTATCAATGTTTATTTATAATATCCCTCTTGCATGCCCATAGTAAAGCAAAAACCTTGTAATAATGCATTCTGTATTTCTTCATGGTTCCATAGCCATGTAGTATAATGTTGAATAGCAGATTTTCTTTTTAATGTAGGAGAAAGAAAAATCAAAGGTGACCACTGCCTGCCACAAATTTCCTATTTTGAATGTTCTTTGCATTCGTTCAATACAGAACACTTACGTGTTATGCACTGGGCTTACTGCTAGGAATATAGAGCAGGACAAGACTGTCCAATACCTTTCCCTTGTATACTGTCATTGTGCTTGGTACTAGTGCAGTGCCAATTATGATAGCATCACTTAATTAAGGTTGGGCAACTTTCTATTTGTGGTTTGGTAGTATATAACATATTGTATGATGATTTTTAAAATGAGTTTATTTAATTTGATAAAAATGCATATATTCATTTTTTCTGGCAGGCATGAATTTGCTAGGAATTCTCTAGTTAGAACTTATCAATTGTGATATTTATTTACATAAAAAGCTGTTGTCATGTTCATTGTTTGAACAATTAAAAAATGGTAGAGACTAATTTTATTACAAATTTCTGTTAAAGCAGTTGATTTCTCTGCTTTGAGTTGTTCAAGATTACTAGTTTTTTAACCAGTTGAAGGAAAAATGAGGATTCTATTCATTTTTGAATAAAATTGTAGCTATTGAGGAGCATCAACTCAATGGAATGTAAATATGAAGAATTTCTTTTTTTAACCCAGTCACTGTGCACAATTATGTGAGATTAAATTTCACTTTCCCGTCCTGCAATGGCATTCTGGACAGTTCCACAACTTTCTGGTCGCTTTTGGCTTTTAAAAGTTTAGTTCTGTTTAAAAAAATTAAGTTCAGTTCAGATTTCATCTTTTACCCATCCCTGAGCTCCAGCCTAAGGAATGTGAAGTATAGAAAGAGACTTAATCTTCCGTTTGCTTCCTTCACCCTCCTCCCTATTAAACACTCTAATTTGAGAGTTGTAGAGGAAGAAAAAGAGACGTTGTTGCTCATTCTCTGGTTAACGCCCTCCATGGATGGGGTCCAAAAGCTGAATCTCTTTTGGGGCATTGTTTGCTTTCTTTGGAGGAGCCTGTGAGGGCCCCCTCTGCACAGATCCCTCATCTGGAGAGCTGGTCCCAGACTGTCGTCTTGCATCCATCTCAGCCTCGTCACCAGCGATGCACCCCACACTCTCTTCCTTCTGGAATGCCCTCGACTGGCAGCCAGCTTCCTGAGTGGGATGCCTGAAGAATGGTGTAACCTCCCTGTCTCTCCAATTCTCTTTTCCCTTACCCAGGGAGGAAGTGGAAGATCAGCATGCCCTCTTGCTAAGCACGTGTCCAACCAGAACAGGAAATTATTTGGTGATCTATCAGTGAAGGATTCAAGGCAGTACTCATTTAGTAGAATAATATAGATTAAGAAATTTATATTTAAAGGAGGTCTTACACTGTAATTTGCATTTTTTCTTTCTCTTCAAACTTTCCTCTTAAAATCTAGACGCACACTATTTTGTGAGCGTGTGATTTAAAGACTTAAATCGAATCCTGTATGCATTTCAGATTAAATTTTAGCAAATCCTTGAATTTAATTTCTCCTGCTTATTTCATTTGTTTATTCATTCTTTCAACTGATATTTAGAGAACATCTACTATATGCCATACCTTTCTTCATGTGCTGGTTTTATGTTCTTAGATGATTGTAATTATTTTGAGTTTTAACATTTTGATTTTTCTGTTTTAACACAAGTAATCTCAACATTTTGTCACTATTCTCGTGAAGCAGGAAATGTACTTATTACCTATTAATAAAATTTTAATGGGCCTTATAATCAGAAGATATTCAGATGATTTTATCAGTAAGATTTGAAAGGATAACTTTCAAAGTTTCTAAAATTTGAATCACTTCTATAATGTCTAGAATTTTATGGTCTGGTTTCTCAAAATAATGAGAACTTGACTCTAAGTAGAAGACATAGCCCTTCATGTGATTACTACTTTAATAAATGCAAGCACAATTTTGTTCAACTACCTGAAAAAATAATGATATTAAGTAATTTACAATATTTCAGTTTTCAGCTGGACCTAAGAATTATAAGTGAGCCCTTAGCTGGATGTAGATAGGTTCAAAATAATTTCATTTTTGCTATCTATGAAAGTTGTTTAATTAAAAATCTTTTAAGTGAACTATAATTATGTAGTTTTATGTCTGCCTTTAAAACACTTAATGCTCTTTTACTCATTTGAGCCTTAGGATATGCTTGTCACGTTGATTTAACCAAAGAAACCATCCATAATTTAATTCCATAATAGGATGCTGAGGAAGACTTTTTCTTTCCCTTGGAATTGCTCATGTTACTCCTGGGGTGAAGACAAAGGTGTCTAAGAATTTCATGTTTCTGTAGAAAACTACCAACAATAATTAGAGGCAGCACCTTCCCCGGGGCTAAGAGAACAGATCCGATAACTCTTACTCCAGCATCCCTCACACCACTCCCTAGCCCTTATGAGGAGAGTCCTGAAAAGGGAGACAGTCTTCAAGGACACCTGCCTTATACTGTGCTTATGGTGAAGGGTGCTTTTCCGCACTTCCTGACCTCAGCCTAAAACAAGGCCATGTAGATATGGGGTTGAAGCATCAGAATCATTCAGAAAGATGTGAAATTTCTGTAAGAACTGGAAATTGACATCTATAAGGAGATTCAAATCTAAGATTTTGCTAAAAGTTAATCTAAATTACATGCAATGCCTGCAGTGATTTCTATATTCTAGTCTTTATGCATATACAAAATGGTGGGCATCTGGGCTTTAAAAATATGGAGTAAAAAAAGATATGAACTCGGGCCGAGCCCGTGGCGCACTCGGGAGAGTGCGGCGCTGGGAGGGCAGCAGCGCTCCTGCCGCAGGTTCGGATCCTATATAGGGATGGCCAGTGCACTCACTGGCTGAGTGCGGTGCGGCCGGTCTCAAAAAGGACAAAAAAAAAAAAAAGATATGAACTCAAATTTAGGTCATCTTTGACAATATACTACCTTTTCTATATGGTTGTGCCTCAAATAAATCTGAAGCTCTTTTCTGGTAGACCACCTACTTATTTTACCACCACCTCTTCCTTTCATCATTTTGCTCCATCACCTTTTTATACTGATTTCCTAGGTTTTTGGCATAATTTACAAGAAGTACTGATGATAGTCAGTACAAATAGGTTTCCTACTATTTCAATTGCCTCCACTACACAAACGGCAAAAGCACCTTGACCAGATGAGACGTTACATCTCAAATAAAAGTTGTGGTTCTCTACTCTTATTATCCCTGCAATGTTTCAGTGGTACTTTTTTCTAGAAAACTGAACTTAATTCTATTCTTGAATCTCTGGTCTTAGAACTTAGCCTGGCGATAACACTTTTAAAAGGGTTCTGTCTTTATTTAAAGGAAGCAATTATTCCAAGAGCGTATGGTCTCTGATTGATTAATGGCTGCATGAGAAATTATGTCTGGAATGTTTCCTGTCTGTAAACCTTTGGATTTAAATATAAATTACAGATTTAATGAAACATTTGAGTGAAAATTAATTGCTCAATGATATAGAACAGGGTTATTTTATTTTATGTTTAAGAACAGTTTTTAATAAAATTATATGGATTGTCTTCTCACTAATGCACTGGAGACTAAATGAAGGGAATGTTCATTAAACTTTATCCATTTTGTTCAACCGTAGCAGTCTGAGAGATGATTCAATATTTTAGATCCAATGTCATTAGCTAGGCTTCTGTAGTTCAAAGTAAGCTTCACGGTTTATAAAGAATTATAATTAAGTTAAGGATTATCATTGTTGGTTAGGCATCCAGTTTTCAAAAAAATGAGATTGGTTTGAAGGTATTTCAAGTAGTTTGGATTTTTCATTAATGTAAAGGGGATGTCTTGAATAGGGCATAGGAAGTGGCAATAGGTTCTGACTACACGTGTCAAAGCATGTTAAGGACATCTGCCAGCTTGACATCATCTGGACAGTAGCTAGCTTGTTTTTTGTTTCCTGCTATCAATGAAAATAGTGAATTTTCAGGTTGTACTTACACTATAAAAAAATTAAATTTATGGTCCATATATTTGGAAGATAAACTTGGGTTGTGTTCAGGATGTGTATGGAATGATCAGTTACTACATTTTTAAGATGACAATTTGATATAATGGGATACTTCTATATTATGTTTGCAGAGAGATTTTCCCAAAAGAAGATTCCTCAGCTTTAAGTCTATAACGAAGATAATGGAATTGAAAACTTAAACAAGACACTAATGTGTGACTATTTTATCTAAATATCTAAATATCTTATTGTCTAAATAGGCATTATTCACAGAGTTCGAATTCATCAGTAATTAATAAGGTAACTAAAAATTCAATACATAGTAAAAGAAAGAATAAGGTATACAATAAGATAAATGACTTTTTTACTTACAAATATCACATTAATAAAAACCTGAAGTGATATTATTTTGCTATTTTCCAATGTGTAGTAACAAGTCTAAAAAACAATTTAAAACTGATTGGCATGTTTGTTAAAATCCTTCTTAGTTTTATGGAAAAACATTTCACTATAACAAACAACTTGCATATGTTCAAAATGAATTAAATATGGAAAATTATTCTAAGACATTTATTTTACCATATCATACCTGGATGAACAATTAGAAACAGATATTTTATGAATGAAAACCATAAACCTCACATTATTTTAAAACATATGCATATGCTGAATGCTTTTTACAATATATTATTTGGTGATGGCTCAGGACTATACACATTAAAGAGTGATCTCAGTATCTGTCTAACTTTTAAAGTGTTTATTTACACATTAAAATCTGTAGAAAGGCCAGAAGTCAGAGTGTTCTGAAATTATATAAATTAGCATATTTTGGCAATCTATTTTCTCTCATATGTATGAGCTATGAGACTGAAAATAGGGAAATAACTGAAAGCTGAGTATGAAATATAAGCTGCTGTGATTGAATGTCCCCTCAAAACACATTGAAGCTTGATCTCTGTTGTAACAGTGTTAAGAGAGTGGTAAATTAGGCTGTGGTAGTGTTGAAAGGTGGGGCCTTTAAGATGTGATTGGATCATGAAGACTATGCCCTTGTTAATGGATTAATCCATTGATGGAGCAATGAGTTAATGGTTTAGTGGGTCGTCACAGGAGTAGTATTCATGGCTTTATAAGGAGAGCAAGCAAACATGTTAAAGAGCTCTTGCCATTCTCACCATGTGATACCACCCTGCATCTCCATGGGACTCTGTACCAAGAAGAAGGCACTCACCAAATGAAACCCCCAGACTGTGGACTTCCCAGTCTCCAAAACTGTAAAAAATAAATTTTGTTTCTTTATAAATTACCCAGTTTCAAGTATTCTGTTATGAGCAACAGAAAATGGACTAATACATAAGGGCTCCAGTCACATTCCTCCATTCTGGTTCCGGAATGCCAAAAGCATTCATGTGAACAACAGATATGGATATCTGTAACTCCACTATGAAAAATCTACCTTTTGTTAAAATCACCCTACAGCAAAGCCTATCGATTTGACAAATCCCATTCAATTACACCCAAACAAGTACATCTAGTCTTTATTTTAGTGTGTTACTCTTAAGTAAGAAAAGTCAATCAAGAATAACCAGATATTTCAGCAAAGCCTCCAGGATAAAAGTGATCAAAACAAATAAAAAGAAAAAAAGAAATACATAAGAAACTGAGACAAAGTAGGAAATAGAGTGAAATTTTATAAAATCTATAATTAATATGTTTAGGGAGACAGAAGATTTTGCATTCATAACATAAGAACAATGGCATAAAAGAACAAGAAAGAGCCTTTGGAAAAATTTTTAAATAATGAATAATGGTTAAAGTAAACAGTTAACTACTAGGTAGAATATAGTACTGAGATCAAATGTTCACATTGCAAAGAAAAGATAAAATTTTGCTTTAAGGATTAAGCTGATTTGACATCATATTGTATACATGTATTGAAATTTAACTCTGTACCCCATAAATATGTATAATCAATACATTTCAATTAAAAAATAAAAAAAGAAAAGAAATACTCCTGAAAGTAGAACAGAAAGTCAAAGATGCAGAAAATGAGAGAAGATAATTAAAAGTAGATTACCCATCCCATAAATCTAATACCCAACTAAAAGAGTCTCAGAAAAAGGAAAAAGAGAGACTAAGGTAAGAAAATTATAAAAGAAATATCAAGAAAGTATCTTATTACTGAAGAACGTGGGCCTCTAAATTCGAAGAGCCCAAATAGTACCAGTATAGTCAATGAGAAAAGGTACAAATCAAAAGCATATTACGAAGAAAATTCAAAACACTGGAGATAAATGATTCTGAAAGTTTAAAGAGGAAAACAAAAAAACAGGCTTAATATATCAAGGACTGAGATTAAGAAAGGCATTAAATTCCTCAACATCAACACTTGAAATTAGAAGGTAATGGATTAATACATGCCGAAGGACAAAGTTATTTTCAACCTAGAATTGTGAAAGTAAAACAAGACAATATCAAAATTTTTATCCTGTGCACTTTTTTTTCTCAGAAGCTGCTGGAGGATATGCTCCAGTGCTCAACCAAAATGAGGGAACAAACTAGGAAAGGGGATTCATTGCATTCAGGAAACCAGAGTTGCAACTGGTGAAACAGTAATTAGAATGAAGGAAATCCTGAGTATACAAGCAAGGCAGCAGGCATTGTCGCCACCAGTCCAGACTGGAGCAGAAGGATTTCAGGGGAAATGGGAATGGTATATTACTACCTCATTGATGACATCAGACAATGTAGAAATCTATAGGTACTTTGGAGATCTAGAGATCTATATACAGTTGGTACTAGAAAATTAAATTAAAAAGCATTAATTAACTGCAAGAAGAAGAAAAAGTTGATTAGAAAGGAAGCATAATCACAACACACAACTTTGCTCCATCAATATTTACATAATCAATATTTACATAATCAGAATGTTGAATATTTCAAAATTTACATACTCGTAATGTAGAATATTTCTAAAATATGATACACCTATTGGAAGTTTGGAGAGGAGAGAAGGGAGATATTTAAATTAGAGGATGAATACTTATCCATCAATGTAAATAGATTAATCTGATTACATCGTAACTGGTCTGTTTATTAAAATAAACTCTTTTTGCTTGTCCCAGAAGTAGTGCAATAATAACTAGTAAGTATATGTTGTGGTTTTCTTTCATATTAACAAATGTTTGTATAGGGAGTACATTTAAAATAACTCTTCATGCCTAAATTCTGATGCACGCCTTCAGCAGATGTGTACAGCCGCCCTCCCGCCCTCTCTGATTCTTAACTTCTTCCTTGTCTTGTCCCTTCATAGTCCCTGCCTTTTCTGAAAGCTAGATGGTGGCAGAGGTGGTAGGGAGGTATAGTGGTAAGACTGCAGACTTTCCAAGATCTTTCTCCTGCCAGGGGCTGCTGAGAGAAAGTGTCAAAGTGAAAGGAAAAAGCTACAGAGGAAGCAATCCCATTCTCAAGTAGTTTGCAACGTAAACCCAACTATTTCCCCAACCAATTGATTGAAGCTCTTGTTCATGACTATACATCTCAAGGCATAAATCTATCACGTCATATTTCATACATCATATAAGAAGCATTATATGTTTTAAGGTTTTTAATTGTATACATGTATGTATGAAATACTTTTCATTTTAATAAGCTACTTAATGTTTCAATAAGCTATTCAATATTGTAGGCACCTAGACCACTATAAGGTCAATCAGTATATTTATTTCAATGGTAAATCTACACAGGAAGAACTTAATCGGGCAAAATCAATTAAAGTTCTGTTAATGAGTTGCTAATAAAAATAGAGCTATTTTGAAAAGGGAAGAGTCTTTTCTACATTATATTTGAAATAGAAAATTATGACGAAGTATTTTCCAGTTGTTTGAGAAATGACATTCTTTTATTCATAAGGGGATAATGTGTCATTGAAGATTTCAGTAATTGAACAGAAAGAAGTATTAGATTAATTCAAGAAAGCTCAGTATGAAGGGAGTTTGGAGTAAATTTCCTGTATTTATTGTCAACAGCAACAGTTTTATATGAAAATTATGGCAAGGCAAAGTTTGCATTTCATTATCATACAGTATTGTGTCCCTGTCCACTGTTCTTTTTTCCCTAAGTAAAAGACTTTGTTTTAGGTTTACAGAGAAATTGAGCAGAAAGTACGGATAGCTCTGATACCCCCGTACTCCACCCCCCTGCCCCACCACACATACAATTTCTCCTATTACTAACATCTTACCTTAGTATGGTACGTTTGTTACAATTATTAACCAATATTGATGTATTATTATTAATTAAATTTTACATTGGAGTTCCCTCTTTGTGTCATACAGTTCCATGGGTTTTGCCAACTGCATAATATCATGTATTCACCATTACAGCATCGTACAGAATAGTTTCACTGCCCTAAAAATCCTCTGTGCTCCACCTATTCGTCCCTCTCTCCCTCCCTCCTCCCCTGAAACCCTGGCAACCACTGATTTTTTTTTCATTATCTCAAACATTTATCATTTCTTTGTGTTGGGAACATTCAAAATCCTCTCTTCTAGCTAATTGCAGTTATACAATAAATTGTTGTTAATTATAATCACCCTACGGTGCCATAGAAAACTAGATCATATTCATCGTATCTAGCTGTAATTGTGTATCCATTAATCTACCTCTCACTATCTCCCCTAACTCCTACCCTCTCCAGCCTCTGATGACCACCATTCTATTGTCTACTTCAATGAAATCAGACAAGTATAGGAAACACAAAATAAGAGATGTGCATTAAGTTAACAATGTGTTTTTCACTGCTTTGCATTCATTCTTTACTCAGTGATTCTTTTTATTCATCTTTGTGTTAAATATTTATTGAACACTTATTCTGTGCTTGGAGGTAGGCTAGAGAGGATGCAAGAATTTACTGGCTTCTGCTCTTAAAACGCCCTTCCAGGCAGAAGGAAGACAGATATACATTCACTGAAGGAAGATGACTGCTGCCATTAGAAGATATGTGGAAGCACAGATGCTCAGTGCATTTGGCAAGGAAGGGGGTAAGGTAAGGGGAATTTTTAGGATAGCAGGGGTTGAGTGTGATATAGTGGCAAAGAGACCAATCCAGTAAAGAGAGAGGGATTGAAGCCCAAGAAATCCTGGAGAAGTAGGAGGATGGAAAAAAGTGGAGACAACTTTCTCTGTGAGACACAAGGGAAAAGAGGTCTATGAGTGAAGATAGAAGCCAGTTAAAAGATGCAGAGGGAGGAACTTGCAAAATTTCCTGTGCAATGGCTTCCATTTTCTAGGTAATAAAAAGATGTTGAATCAGCTCCTAATTGTAAAGGGAAAGATTTAGCACAGTCACTGGTCTGAAAAAGACTGAGAAACAGAGAGAGGTAAATGAATTATAGGGAACAGAGAACATTTCTGAGACCATAAATTCTACATTTGTAGTGTCTTCATTCAATGAATATTCATTGAGCATCAATTGTGTGCCTAGGTTAGGTGCTGAGCATACAGCAGGGAACAAGAAGACACATTTAGAAGTCTCGAGGAATTCACAGCCTAGTTCAGTAAACAAATATCAAAAAATTATTATACAAATTATCATTTAATTGTGAGAAAAACTGTGTAAGAGTAAAAGAAGTGGTATCAAGATACCACACAAAGGGTGAGAAGGACTGGGGGTGGGAAATGAGGCAGAGAAGGGAGAGAATAGAGATATCCAGGCAGACAAATGGCTTTGCGAAAGCTCTGAAACAAGAAGGTGCTTCCAGGCCAGTATGCTATAGTGCTTTTAGTGGGTTATAGGTGTGCTGATATTCACCTGCTCAACTCTTATGTGTTATTCCAGGGCATTGAAAATATTATCATTTTCTAACTGAGCTATGATATGAAAGCACTTGAGAAACCCTACATTAGGGGAACTGACCTCAGAGAGTTTTTATTTATAACACCAGGAAGGTGCATGGCATAGATGAGATAATTGAATGCTTTGATTAATTTGGCTTCTTATGTGTTTACAGTCATTGAATTAATTCAAATATGTATTTGAAAAAAATGATGCTACATTTAACCTGTGATCACTTTATAAATATTCTAAATCAACACACAGATGGCCTGTAAAATGGAAGTTTATCTTGGAATTGCTTATGAAGAGATAGGAACATTTACCTTACCTTAGACAGCAGTATGGGGGAAAGTTTTCTCTCATTTCTTTTTTATTGGGTATCGTCAATAAAACAGAATAAGATTGAGTGAAATTTCAAATTATTTGATATTCAACCAAAAGAATTCTTAAATTATTTACACAGACATTAAATAAAAAATTCAGGAAATCCTTTATGAAGTTCAGGCAAAAATAGTTCAATTTCATGGCTGGGAAAAACTGGAACTGTTGCCTAGAATTATCTAGCTACACAGTCTATATTTGTTTTTTAATTGCATACTTATCCTCTTTACCTCTACATACAGTACCTATTTAAGAGAAGCAAAACCTGGCATTGCTTTTCTTAGCTGTGGGCTGATACACCTCTGTAAAATCATATGTGTTTACTACTGTCTTAAATCATTGCTTTATGGTTTGGATGCTTGATGTTTTCTGAATTTTTAAGGTGTTGCTTTTTTTATTTGTGTAGAAATAATTTTTTAGTGTGCTATCAGTTTCTGAAAGTAATTTGTATTACAAAGGTGCATCTTGTTGAAGGCCCCAAGTAAACTTCATGCACAGGAAAGTTTCCACTGTTCTTTCTTCTTGTCCCCAAATGTAAACTTCTGGAGACACAGAGACAGTGAAAGGCATCCGGGTGTGTGTCCATGGCAATCTGCTAGCTGTGAGGAGGAAGTTTACAGTGGCGTTAAGCCATGAAAAGGATCGATTGTTTTTGTGAAAAATCCTCAAGACGTGCCTTGAATTCAAAGAATCAAGTTTATTAAGATCATAAATCATCTCTTAATCTTTTTTTTCTGAAATGTCCTTGGTAGTCAGTGGTATTTTAAAGACCAAAATTTTTAAAAATGTGATTAAAATAAGAACATAATGGAATCATTGAAGACCATGGAATAAAATCCTCAATGCCTTTTTTCTTGAAGAGTTTTTACTTGGATACTTGCTATATCTCTCCTAACTATAGAACTGAACGTGATATAAGATTGATAACTTTCATTCATTTATTCACTCATGTGCCCAGCACCATGCTGATTTTACATATGAAAACTTTCCAGAATTTTCTTGTTATATTCAAAAGCACTGCTAGGTTTCCCATAAATAATTTGGTGGACTGGGCATTAGGGCAACATTATACAAAGGGCTGGTAAAATTACATTGATTCTTACCGTATTTGCCAGGGAGATGGGGGTGTTCTCTCTCCCTGATAAGCAAGTCTCACTAGAGCATCACAATGTACTACACATATGCAGCTTCTGAGTGACAGGAGCTCTGTCTGTGTGAGATGGGAAAGCTGTGTGAGGGTGCTCATTGGTTCCCCTGGCGTGGACCAACATCCCAAATCACCAGACACTCCCTGATTAGGACGGACAGTGCATTCTTTTGCCACTGTGTTACCCAGGGATGTTCAGGTAGAAAGTGAATACACAGCCTCAAGTGGTATGGCAGGGGTCTCCTTGGAAAATGCATAGATATCATTTCAAATTACAGGAGTTGATGGTTTCTGTCAGCTATTTCTGAGGTTAAAAAAGATGGTTTAAAATAATTTTTATTTTGATAGTAATTGTTTTCTTAGTTTTCCAATGAACTTGAATGACATGTTAAAGAACTTTAGGCATTATGCTGCAAATTTGTGACCTTCTTGAGCATAAAATGCATATACAAGATTTTATTTTCAAGGTTAAATCAATGTGTCTCTGGCTAGACATGACAGATTATCAATTAAACATTTTTTACCAAAAAAAATTGCCATAAAATTAGTAGCAGAACTGTGAACTTCAGAAAGGTAACTTAGATGTTTAATAATGTATCAAAGAAAATAGAAGTTCTATTTCAATATCTTGTCTTCATGCTATATTATATATAAATTTCAAGGCCTAAATGTCTTCATTTCAACACTTTTTCTTTTCTCTTGACTTAGACTTAGAGAGAAATGTTGACTTGCCTGCAGAGCTGGCTCCCTTGAGGTGCAAAGATCCTACCCTTGGTCTGTTGTAAGATGCTCTTCCTTATTTAACCATCACCATCATCATATTAGACACTGCAGGATTATGTTAAATATCTTGAGGTGTCCCAGTAGCCTAGTAACTCCAGGGAAAAATGCCAGCTGAGTCCTGGTTGCAATTCAGGCCAAAAATGCTGCATTAACTTGTTCAGTCTCTTGACATCCTCACAAATGCAATGGTAAACCTGGAGAGAAAACATATCTATTCCAAACTGAATTAACTGTTTCAAAATAAATAATATCTAACCTCTGACCAACCATTTGTTATTGCATGTAAAAAGTAACTAATGAGATGTATTTTCCAAGGCTATTAATTATGTACTGAACAAGAATGCTTTTTAGATATTGTTCTTCTGTGTTATCTAAGCAATTTAATGAGCATCTGTGAGCATCTGCCACTGCATAGAGCATCAAGTATCAGGCAAAATTTGGGAAAAGCTGTTGCAGCAGTGGGCCGGTGAGACCCAGTGCTGTCATTGGTCAGGACCAGTCACCAATGACAAAACGTGCAGATAAGTGTGTTGTGATTGGTGGTTGAACTGAATCATCTCTTCTTAAGGATGACTTTGGTGGTTCTCAGAATAAGCATTGTGGGTACCCCAAGTTCCATGGAGGATGCACATGTCTACATGAGAAAGATAAGGGAGTACAAGTGGGATGCAGGACAAATTGTAGAGGCATGGGATAGGGAGTAAAGTATCAAGCAGAGGAAAGTAAAACAGATAAAATGATTCTGTGGACCAGCTAGACCATCCCTGCACTGCACAAATTGAGTCAGTAGGATTCAAGCAGTTTCTACTCACTTCAAATAAGCTTTACAATAGAGGAAAAAAAGATGAATAATAGTTACCATTCGATAGTCTATTGACAGTGAAACATCTATGCCTACAAATAAAGCAATAGACTTAATCTTTTTGTATAATTATGAACAAAATCAGTGACTAAATACAGATAGGCACTTGTTAACAGTCAAAAGCCAACTAATTAAGGATGTCATCAAAGCATTTAATTTCTTAAAATTGCTAGTGGGGAAAGTGATTCTAAAATGAAGAACTTTGAAATGTAAACAATATGAACTTTTAAATAAATAATGATCGTAAGTTGCCTTGAGTCTTTTCTGAAACAAGGAAAGTATAAATGTTCCAAAAGTCTTGCTTTTTAAAATGTATTCATTCTGGAATGCAGTGAGGCAATTAGAAAAGGATAGTCCAAGTTTAATTAAAATTAAATATTTAGTTTTTCAGTGCTCACATTGTTCTTGAGGGAAACAGTTAAATATTTGAATACAAGGATTTATATATCCCTTGTGCATTGAGTGTCCATACTTATCTTTAAGACTAAAAAGTACTTCAATCTAAGAATCAGACAGCAACAGTAAACAAATGAATAATTTTGTGACTGAATAAGCATCTTCTATAAATGTTACTGGTTTTTTGTTTGTTTTGGATTTTGCTTCACTATTCACTATTAAAACTAAATACCTGAAAACTAAAATTCTGGAAATAATATGAGTTGATACAAGCAAATTTTTACAAAGAGCTCAAAACGGTTTTACACATGCACTATGTCTTATTACAATATTCTTGTAAGTAAACAGGAGCTATGTACCCCTATTTTACAATTGTGGAAATGCAAGCATAGAGATGTTACTTGTTCAAGGTCAGCCATCATTCAAAGGGCAGAGTCTAGGATCCTGACCCCGAGAATGAAGTGAAAAGAGGCACAAAATATTTATAACTGTTTGTAGTTTAAATTAGACAGATTAACATGCTCACCCTGATTTCTCTTTAAAATATTACCCTAGCTTAAGTAGGTTTAATAAGCAATAGTAGGTGGTTTATTAAGTTTATAGGAGATATTGGCAAATTGGAAATATATTAAATCATTAAAAATCCACTGAAAAAGGTATCAGTTAGTTCACTATAATAAATATGCTTCCTATGAATAAAGTTTTCCTTTTTCTAGACCAGTAAAAAAAAATCTAAATGGAATTCATGACTAAAATGGATTTTCAGTTAATACCCTGGAAAGGAGTCAAAAAAATCTTTCTGCCTTGCCCAGACATAACTATGTAATGAATCAGTTAATGTACTGGCAGCAATTTTAACATATGATCCACACCTATTTCAGAATAGGTTGCTAATACATAAAGCTGCCAGATTTTCCTTCTTAATGGACAGACACTTATGTTTAGATGTAATTTTGTCTAAGCAAAAAGTGTTGTTTTAGAAATGAGGCACAAATGAAAATAAAGCTGTTTCAAGATTTACCCACAAATAGAAGACCCAGTCAATCTGCTTATACTGGCCAATAAGGTGTTCTGTGAGTCTGCTGTGTTGCCTACTTTGCTGTGGCTCTTGTTTTTAATTACCTGGGTAACTGAAATGCTTAGATTGCCGACTATGTGTAGACTTGGATGTGATTTCCCAGGATTAACTTTAAAATGCTGTTAACACTCCATCTAGCTACTGTGTGCAGTCCCTTGTGAATAAGGAGAAGCTTCTATTGTAAAATCTATAATAAGAAATGAAAAATGAGTTTCAAGTTTTTCTTTATCCAGTCTTCAAAACATATCTACATATTTATTTCTAATTTGTCTGGTTGTAGAATCAGAGACATTCTTTCAGAGCACCTAGACATTTTAAATTAAATTCTAAAAATATTTAGCTAATATAAATGTCAAGTATATGGAAAGCATAAGAATATAAAAAATAAAAATCACTCCCATTGGTACCAATACAGAAATTTACATTTCTGTATATATTTAATATTTATAAAATTGTATTATAACTGTAGATAATGCTTTATATCTTGTACA
The DNA here is from genome assembly GCF_000696425.1 of Galeopterus variegatus. Lineage (NCBI taxonomy): Eukaryota > Metazoa > Chordata > Mammalia > Dermoptera > Cynocephalidae > Galeopterus > Galeopterus variegatus. The sequence continues at coordinate 129,240 of NW_007728226.1, forward strand.
GTTCTCCATTTAACTATTTTTAAAAAATATCATTGTAATGGCTTCACATTATTTCATATTATGAACATTACATAATTTATTTAAACTCCCCCCACTTTTTGTACATTAACGTATTTTCCGATTGTTCACTATTACTTTCAGTGCTGTAAACATCTTGGTTGGTGCATGACCTTTTGTATTCATCTCTGTTAATCTTTTAAAATATATTCCTTGTAATAGAATTACTATGTCAAAAGATTTGAAGCATTTTAAAGATCTTTCTAACTCTTGCCCACTTACTTCCAGAAGTTTAAACTAGTTAAGTCTTCTACCTGGATGTAAGGGAACATCTCAAGATTCTTTAGGTATCACTGAATATTTTTAAAGTATTAATAATGAACCTTTGACATTGTGATAGCTGGAAAAATTCTATCTCAATACTATTTTAATTTGTTTCTTTGATCCTCAGTGAATTCCAACGGTTCTTTATAGACTTATTAATTACTTGTATTTGCATTTTTAAAATTTCTCTGCTCATATTTTTTCCCTTATTGATTTGTGAGAATTCTGTATGTTTGGAATATCTTATATTTATTTAATGTACTTTAACAATTATCAATAGCTTGACACTTGTAATTTGCATTTCCATTAAGCATTTTCCTATACAAGTTTTAAATGTTATGTAATAAAAGCTATGAATGTTTTTATGATATCCTTTTTTATGCATAGAAAGGCATTTCCCATCTTATGATAAATTAAACATTCACATATTTTTCTTATAGTTTTTGTGCATCCTTTTTTAAACATTCTTTAATCCACTTGGAATTTATTTTGATGTATTTGTGAAGTGTGATTTAACTTCTCTTTCCAAATAGCCAGTGTTCTTTCCCAATATCTGTTGAACTTTCCCACTTTACTTACCTGATTGTGATGTTTCCTTTTTCACGAATTAAACTTGAATCTATGCCAGATTCAATTTTAGTGATATGTGCTTCTTTATATTGATCTGCCTGTCTATTTATCTTTTAGTAATTGGTGAACCAAGCCCCTATTATTTCGCTCTTTATCTAATTGTTTATCAATGATTGCTTTCCATTTATATTTTTATACAAACTTTAGAATAATTTTTCCAAGTAAAAACATCTCAGTGAGATTTGATCTATTCATTAATATGGAAAGCATTGGTAACTTCCCCAAACTGAGTGTTCCCATTGAAGGATGTGGTAGGTCTCTTCTTTATTCACATTCTCTTTTATATTAATAATTGCCCATATCTTTCTTCATTCATTCATTTTCTTGGTGTTTTATGCTTGTCATGGTAAAGGTATCTGGAATCCCATTGTATCCTCTAATTGGTTATTTTATCCAGTAGTCCAGAACTTCCCAAGTACTCTTCAGAATAGCAGACACTCTTGCTCTCTACACCAGATTTTAGTGAAGCACGTGGGCATAAGACTTCTAAACAGCAATCTTATTTATTGCTAAATAATAACATACTATTACTATACAGATAATAATTTAATAGTATTTAATATCATCATCATCATAAGTAACAAATATAATAGCACATTATTTTTGTAATTTGATGAATTCCATGTTTTCTTTCCACTTTTATATACATTTTCTTATACAGATTTAGTTCTCTTCCCACTTATAATACTATCTTTAGCTCCTTCTTCTAATTGTTATTTTTACACACATTGTTATTCTATCTTTTCTCCCATTATCACTATGTCATTAACAACTGGGTTCTTCTCTTATGGTGGAACAAGTTCACTGTTAGTTACGGATGTAAAACTAGGTAGCTATAATGATTATAGCATTGTCCAATGACAATAAGTTTGTGCTATCTTAGTCTTTTCTTGGTGTTGTAGAAGAAGGTTGAAGGGGAAAAAAAGTAATATTTAATTTCCTACAGACCTTATTTTATACATAAGACTCCAGCAAAGCTAGCTTAATGGAAACTGGTGTCACTCATATCATCTGAGTACAAGAAATAATTTTTCCATAGTTAAATCAACCTTTTATCTTAATATCCAAAATGTAGAGAATGCTTTAAGTGAGCTCTTATGATCTTGTAAAACCATATTTATTAACTTGAGAAGATGTCAGTGATTCATTATTTTTTAGAAAAAGCAGTTTGTTGAATGAAGAAACAGTACAATTAAATTTATGTAAAGAATAAATTTATTATACTTATTTATACTTCTATAACATCTAGAAAAACATATATACATGTGTGCAAAATTATAAACAGTAGTTATCTATAGGATATAGGATTACAGGTGATTTTTTAAACTATTTTTACTTATGCATATTTTTCTAATTTATCTGAAACAGGCATGTATTAGTACCATGTGATATAGATAAAAATTAACATGTTTTTAACAAAAAAAAAAAAACCTCAACTTTAGAAATATAGATAAATCACATTAGGTTAAAAGTGTGTATCTAAGTATAGGAAAATACACTAGCTGCTTTCTAAGACAAGCCTGTGAATATTTTGAGCTTTCATTGAAAAGTTTGAATAGGTTTGGTAGACATATTGCCAACATAGAAATTCTCTCTGGGAAAGCATTCATAGTCCTCAGTATCTAAAGAACAACAAAATCTAATTGCTCACCTCTGAACTCTTCCTTAGTCCTATGAGACATATGTATTTAATTGGGTGTCTCACTACCAAAATAAGCGTATGGAAGAAATGTCTTCCTTTGTTCTATTACATTATCCTTTATGTTCAATCTTTCCATCTCTTTTGATAATTTTACCATTTGATATTTTTTAGTACAGTGCCTCAAGCATCTACTTTTTCATTGCTTTAACCTTATCCTTAAATAAAGAGGTCACATGGACTTTTTTAACATATTTTTCCAGAATTCTTTGTCTTAATATAAATTAATGTGTTCTCCTTTTTGGCAGTAAGTTGCTATTTAAGTTTTGAGATTGTCAAAAGTACTTTGACTTTTAAACCTTTGCAGAGAGGAGAAAACCAACCGAACTCTTCTTTCTAACCCTTGAAAGCAGCTGAAGTTGCAATGCAAATGATTTAGAGGGAAATACACATATTTTTTAAAGTATGTTTTAAGGGGTTTTGGTTACATCCGAAGTGGTTAAGTATAATATTTGTACTATCACTAGATCACAAACAAGCCATATTATCTGAATTACCATAATTAGCTAAATTATGTTTGCCACATTTCTTTGCATATGTACTTGATAAAAGTTTACATTCCACATGAGTTAAGACAGTCTATATAATAACTTAATTTGACAGCAAGTCAATCCTTAACATTGAGTGACAGGAAAATCCATGGAGAAAATCTTCCGTGTATGATAATGTAGACTCTGTACTCAAAGGCAAATTTAATTTTACCAGGAAACTTTGTTTTAGTTACCCAGCCAAGGTTTTGGTTTAGATCACTTCACTTGGATCGTAAACTCAGCTTTTTTATCAGATCAAGAAAGACAGCAACAATGGAAAATCTGAAGCCATAAAGGACTTTAATAGCCAGGTGATGTGTTCACAGGTGTTCTTTAATCAAAAGCTGATTCTCTTCTTAAAGGAACTCCTATTTCTGATTTGATTTTATTTTTTCTTCTCAGAGAGGGGATTTATTTTGCTTTCAGTGGTAGATGGTTATGACTGCCATCATTATCAACCTTTTTTTTTTTTATCACTGCCACTTCTGTCTTATGCATGTCTAGCTGTCAAATTATTTAATGGATGTTAATTGCTCTGACATAGAGTGTTTCCAGGGGTTTACGGGTCCTTCTCCAGGCTTTTACAAGCCACCAACTCTTCTTCACAAAACACACCCAGCTCCTTTCACTTCAGTTAAAATATTTATTTCACTTTTCCATACTTGTCTTTAATATTTTCCTTCAACATATACTCAATATATGAAATATATTGAACACCTTTCAGTCAATTCAGTAGATTACCTCCTTCCCAATTTTAAAAATGAATTTAGGTAGGAGGAGAGAGTAGGATGAAAATTAAAAGCATGAAGATTGATATAACCTTCTACCCCAGTGAGCTGTCACCAAGAATATAAGTACCCAGTGACCCATGCAGATCCTCTGAGAGAGCTCAACTGGCCTCTCAAACCTTTGGTTCCATGATTTTCCACTTCTCAGTGCTCATGCCCTTTCCTCTACCTGGAAGATATCAGCCCCTCTCCCCATGTTTCTCCTTGTTAGCCTTACTCAAGGGCTCATCTCTAATTCTTTCCCTTTTCGCCACCCTTCCAGATTTCTGTCACTAACTGACCTCCTTATCCTTTCCTCTAAGTTCCTTAGTGACTTCTTTAAAGAATGTGAAACATGACACAAGTGTCATCTACCTTGGACAAGTCCATTTTAAGAAATCTGGAATCCTAGACTTCAAATTTATATCTATGGTTATTTTCTGCCTGAAGTTTATTTTCTGAGGATTACTCTATTTCTCCTCATCATATTTTGGCTACTTTACGCTGTTAAAATGTGTGTGTATGTGTACTTTGTCAGAGTACTGCTGCTAGAACTAGTAGTAGGATGCAGATGATAAATTGTTGATTAACATGAAGCAGAGGCTTTTTTACGGTAAGGAGCACAATCAGAAGTAATTTTATAATTCAAAATATTTATAGTGATATGTTAGTTGGAGATGGGTACCCTGATTTTTATTTGGAAGGAGGAGGTTAAAACACTTGAGAGAAAAAACACTAATGTTGATTATTAAGGAAAATAAAACTTTGATTTCTATTACATGAGTGTAAAGAAAAATAAAGGAATATATGTATACATATGTGTATGTTTGTATATGTATGTGTATACATATTTGCATATATATAGGTGTTCATGGCAAGTATAAGATGGAATGCTTTTAAACAGGAACATTTAAGGTTATTTGAAATAATATAAATCAATTCTCTTTCAATTTTGTTAGCAGGTTAATAAACCACGTCATGAAGACTATCTCTTTCAGGAAAAAATTTAGAGTAACCTTAAAAAAACACTCATTAATGTATATTTTCCTGTTATCATTCATACAGTTCCTTCCTGAAATTTCTTTTAGTTTTATCACTACAAAAGCCACACTAAAAAAGATCTGGCAAATACTTTAAAGGGAAAAAAACAAAATATAGAAACTAAAGAAACTAAAATCCACAGAAGCAGAAAAAAATACTATATTTCATTATTTTAACAGATTTTAAAATGCATAAGCACTTTCATAAGCTCTATTTTACATAGGATTTACTGGTTTTCAAAGTATATAATGCAACAAAAAAAGTGAACCTAGCTTCTTTTTTTCTTGTTCATTGGAGCTATCACATCTCATCTATCAGACCACTAAGTAGAATTTTAAAAGTGGGGTACTCTCTCACGCCCAAGGACCATGTAATTAGCATATGAATGTGTAACGGATTGTTTGAAGTAACAATTAAGGGAACAATACATAAAGGAACTGAAGAGAGATTAACAACACCTGGGAATCTTGTATTGAAAAAGCTTTCTTAATGTAATTAAAAACCAAGGACAAATGCTCATTGTGTAGTGATAAAGCCCTACAAGGAAAGCTAAAATCTGTTCATATTTTGCTATCGTCCTTTAGAATGAATCATTAAAACAAGAGCTTACTGTTTTATTTATCTCAACGGAATACTTGTTAACTGTAGGTTTTGTATGGTATCTGATCTTCTGAAGTCATCAAAATGCATTTATATGCCAAAAATGTTTTACATTTTTATAACATTTATATTTAAAATATATAAAAGATGACAACAAATCTCTTCCCTATGGTCAGTGCAAAGTTTCAGAGGAAAATTCCAGTTGATTGCCAGGTCAAATCAAGTATACAGTCAATTCTCCATAATTTATTTGTCCAAATACTCCTACTGGTGAACCTCTAGCCCACTGTACTATTTGCTTTGTTCTTTGATTCTCTTGAAAGCATACATATCATAGGCATCCCTGCTTAGGCAGAGCAACTTAGGAGAGTAACCAATAGCTCAGGATTGTTAGGAATCCTTGATATTGGGAACAAATCAGTAGAGTAGGAGGTAGGAGCCATGCATTATAGTTTCCATTTTTATCACTTACTACCTGTACAAACCACTTACATTTCTTGGGCATAAGTTGCCTTACCTATAAATAGAATTATTTTTTTCTAGACTGTTAAAATTCTGAGTCAAATGATCTCTTAAAGCCCTTTCTAACATCCAGTTGCATATATCTCCTTATCATGAAGAAAGACTTGTCCCCAGAATTTAATTTAAATTAATTTAGTCCTAAATAATTGCTATTTTATTGGACAACTCTATTTGAAAAATTAATTGTGAATCTAATATTTCATTTTCAGGTAGAAAAAAAATATATGTGTGTGAATATTCATGGCAGCATTATTTATAATAATAGCCCAAAAGTAGAAACAACCCAAGTAACTATTGATTGATGAATGGATAAATAAAGTGGTATACCCATAGTCAAAACTAAAATTGCAACAGGCAAAGTTGAACAGGCAACGAATACTTTATTCAAAGCTATTGCAATAAGGGAGAGAAGCCAGACCAAGCCTGAACTCAACTCCTATGAAGCAGAGGGTGTAAGATTTTTTAAGGGCTGGGGTGAACTGGTGGAAAAGTACTACAGGATATCAAGTCATAGGCTGTCTGTGTTTGCTAATTGACTTTATCCAAAGAAAAAGGATATGATAAGAGGTAGTTTTTGCAACTTAGAACAAGGTTCCCCACTGAAGTTAGGCTCCTACCATCCCTACCTCCCAAACTGGGAGATAAGGATGCTATCTCCTTCTTTGACAATTACATTTCAAAGAGGTAGTTTCTAAGTCTTTGAGAAGTACATTTCTGGGTCATAAAACTGTTAGGTGGCTAATAAAAAGATTTACATCTCAAAGGGAAAAAATTTAGAATTACAGCATTTCTAATGAAGGAAATGCTGTAAGAAAGGGGAGGTTTGGGACCTAGAGTCAGGAAGAAGCATTTCTAAAGTTTAGTCAAGCTGAGGGAAACTTGAAGGATGTTTTGGTCACCATGCAATGGAATATTCTTGGGCAGTAAAAAAGAATGAAGTATTGATACATGCTGTGCCATGGATAAATCTTGAAAGCATTACGCAGAGTGAAAGAAGCCAGTCACGAAAGGCCTTATATTGTATGATTTTGTTTATATGAAATGTCCAGAATAGCCCAATCTACATAAACTAATTAGATTAGTGGTTTCCTAGAGCCGGGGAGTGGGATGGGATTGAGCGTGACGGCTAAAGAGTGTGGAGTTTCTTTTGGGGGGATGATAAAGATGTTCTAAAATTGCTTATAAGGATGGTTGTGCAACTCTCTAAATACACTAAAAAGTCATTCAATTGTACACTTGAATGGGTGAACTGTATGATATGGAAACTGTATTTCAATAAAACTATTGTAAAAAAACAAATATGTTAAAATGTGCTACATGGTCAATGAAATATTTACCTAGACATATGGGTAAAGAAAAATTTTTAAACAAAAACAAAACTTTGTTTCTCCAAAGTATGTTTTGGCTTTGAATAATATATGGATTCTGAATGTGCATTTCTGATAGCTGGCCTGCCTTTTAGTTTTTATAAAATAATTTAATAGTCATTTATTACCATGTTGTACTAATCATAACATGGAGTAGATGAAAATTATTTCTGAAATGTCTTTGAGATATTTGCATCTCTGAAATTGAGAACTGTAAATAAAGAGAAACAATGGAATAAAGAGAAAAGGAAGAAAATTTCTTTTCCCAACTGATGAGAAAAAAATATATGTATATATGAGATAAAGAAATGTTTGCATTCAAATGAAAGCTATTTTGACAGAACCCCAGTTTATGAATGGGTAATCTTCCACAAGTTCGTTTGTAAACTAGCTATTTGTAGCCTTCTCTATTGAAACTGTTCTATCAACACCGATCATGTTCCAAACCTAGCCCACAAGATTTATTTTATCCACAATGTAGCAGAAATGGAGTACTGAGGTTACTTCAGTCTGAGATTAAGGGGCAATGGCACAGGAAGGAGGAGGAGAAATCATAACATCCCATTTCTTGGGTACAGGGCATGGCTCCAGGCAAAATTTTGAATTATGCAGAGTGAGACTTTGGCTTCCACCCATCTTCCTTTCTGTGTTCTAGATTAGACACTCTCTCTCTCTCTGAGTCACGACCTTTCTGATACCCTGAGCTTCCCACTGCATTACCTCACTTGAGCATCTCTGTGCCTCCATAGAACAAGTTCACTTACACTGTCTAAGTAACCTTTCTCCCAGATAACATACACACATTTAAATTCCAATTTTCTCAAGGCAGCTAATTTCATTTTGCATTAGAAGGGAAGCACATTTGGAAAGCCTGACAACCTCTGGGTCTCCCAGAAGCATTTACAGATAAAACTGGGTTGTAAACCCAGAAGTATCTTTAAACAATAAGGTTTTAGGTATTAGACTTAGGGAATGTTAGGAAAAATTTGGAGGTACGTGAAGCTGTCCTTTGTGACCCCAGTCTCTTTTGGGGATGAACCCCTCTAAGTTGCTCCTGCTTACCCAGGTATTTGCTTTGTCACTGCCTGACTTCAGCATTCTTTCAATGTACCCCCTAAAATTTACACTAATTACCAGAACAGTAACATTGGATTCTAAAATGGTGGTGGTTAGGGTTGAGCGGAGACATTGAGAAGACGACATGGAAAGGAGAGATCAAGAACCATTTATGGTATGAATGATTTGGGTATCTTATGTTTTTAATTTTGGACACATTTTTCTACACATTGATCACTTGTTTTTTTTTTTTTTTTGGTTGTAGATTGGGCTTATGGATACTACAGACAACAGAGAAAACTTGTTGAAGAGATTGGCTGGTCCTATACAGGTAAACACATTATTATATAATAAGAGTCAGCAGAAACTTTTATTGTTTTTGAATTTAGTTTTTTGTGTATGAGAAGAAACTTGTTAGCTCAGCACATCATTTTAAGCTAGCTACAAGGATGATCGGTTATATTAGTTAATAAAATATATCAAAAACTAAATGATTTCTAGTGAACTTTCCATAAACAAATTTTAGAGTTATAACATATTGGTATGAGACAGAGCTGCATTTGAATCCCAGGCCTGCACTGGCTACATCTCCTTGGGAAATATGCATAACCTACCTGAGGCCTAGTTTTTCTTTTTAATGTGAAAGGAAGGGCTGCTCTGAGCATTAAATAAGGTGAATGAAGTGTAAAGCACTTGGCACAGAGCCTCCTTCTAAATAAAAGCTCTCAATAAATGTTACCTGCTATTGTTATGATCATGCTAGTTATTTTTATTCATTTAACAAATAGTGATGGGATTCTTGGTCTCAGAAGGTGCTTCCTTCTGAATTACTGTGGCTGAGTTCATTGGAGTCAGTCTAAAATAATATTGTTGGATTACCAGATTTGGTTTAGAACACCATGAATATCTGAAGTTAGCTTGAAATAGTTACTACCAGAATTGTGATCAGAAACCCTAGGGGAGAGGAGAAGCTCTAGGCCTGATTGGAAGAACATGGGTGGAATTTGAATGAACCACAACATGCCTAGTGACTATCTGGGATAGAGTTGAGCATTAGAGTTGGACCTCATTAGAAATAAGATTGGGTTGATAAAATGGAATCAGATTAGAATAGCTTTACCATGATCCTGGTCAATTTGGAGTTTATTTTATAGGTAAAGCACAGCAGCACATTGAATTTTGTAAATAGGCATGCATTTTCTTTCTCTTTTAAATTCTTACTTTAAAAGTAGCAAATATTCATTGTAGAAAGTTTAGAAAATATATTCAAGCACAAAGAAGAGTAAAAGTCACTCTTTATTCCCTTCAGTGATATATACTAAAAAAATTATTATAGTACTCTCAGGACAATCTTCACTGTCTTAGGTTTGTATATTTTATATACATCAAGTTATACATCCAATTTGGTCTTGATATTATTTTTGAGCATTTCCCCATTTTTTAAATTGTAACATAGTTGATTGTATTTATCTGTGGGGTACAGAGTTGAATATCATTACCTGTGTGCAATATGTGATGCTCAAATCAGGATAATTGGTATATTCAACATTATACCATGTAATCGTTTTTTGTGGCCCTTTAACAGTTCCTCCCTTAACTCTTTCTCCTTCCCCCTTTCCCACCTCTGGTAACCTCAGTTCTGTTCTCTCCTTTTGAAACTTCAACATATTTTGTGACTGTTGTATCTTTGTTTTTTAAAATTTACTTGTTTATTTTTTAGCCCCCACTTATGAGTGAGGGCACATGGTATTTCTGTTTCTGTGTCTGGCTTATTTCACTTAACATGATTTTCTCTAAGTTCATCCATATTGCTGTGAATGGCAGAATTTCATTCTTTTTTATGGCTAAGTAGTGTTCCACTGTGTATATATAACACATTTTTGTTATCCAGTTGTTCATCAGTGGATATTTAGGTTGATTCCAACTCTTGGCCATTGTAAATATAGTTGCAATAAACATGCAAGTGCAGGCATCCCTCTGACATGATGATTTCAATTCCTTTGGGTATATACCCAGCAGTGAGAGCATTTCCCCATTTTAATGATGATTTCTGCTGATCATAATACTTAATGTCAAAATATTAAAGGTCCATTGAATAAATGTTTTATTATTTAACCATTCCCTTATTTTAGGATATTTAAGCTTCTAAAAGCAATTACAGGTAAATGAATAGACATACAGATATGTACTTATATGTAATTTTATGATTTATTTTCTAGAGAATCCTTGATATGCGATTACTGAGTAGAAAAAAATAAATACTTTTTAGACTCAATGCACACAGACTAAATGCTTTCTAGAGAGGTTACGCTAATCTCTAGTGTAAATGAGTGACTATCTCACTGATACAAGCCAGAATTGCCGATTGTCACTTTGAAAATCTTTACTAATTTGACAAGTTAAAAAAATAACATTTTGCTGCTTAAATTTGCTTTTGTTTGATTGCCACTGAAGTCAAGATTATAATTTTTTAAGCCATTGATACACTGTGTCTGTGAAATAAGTTAAATTGGAACATAGAAAATAATCAAGATGTTCATCAGAGAAGGAAAACTGGACAAATTAAGGCACATCTACGTGGTGGATTAGTGTGCAGATGGATATGAAGTAGGTCAGTGTGATATTGTATGGAAAGCCTGCCCTTAATTTACTCATTTATAATAATGATCTATAAATCTATGAAGGAATATTTTTTGTTGTTTTGAATCCTGAGAAATACATAAAAGCAAAAATTATCCATAATCATACCCCATTTTTAATTAAGTGTAATTCTTTCTTCTCTTTTCTTTTTTTATCTTGCTATCACATACCCAATGTAATAAACATCCTCAAACTCTATTTACTTCACCAATACTTTTTTCAGGGGAAAAAAGGGACTCTAATAAAAAAAGTTGTTGAATTAAAGGGTCTGAATATTTACAATATTAATAAATACAGTCAAATTAATTTCATAAAATTGCATTACATTTACGTGTTTCCCCAAATTTTACAAACATTAATTTTAAAAATTTAGTCAATTTGATTGGCAAAAAAAAATGGAATCTTATCTTAAATTTGCATTTTCCTGATTATTTAATTTTTTCAATTACCCCAAACAACAGGGCCTAGGATAGGGTATTGGGGAGACACATGGTAAATAAATACAGCCTGGGGAAATGGCTGAGTAGGAATGATAGATGTGAAGAACTTATATAAAAAAATGAATGTTACTTGTGTTTCTCCTAAATGCTTTCATTTGTGTTTTTATTTTATTATTTTATTTTAATTTATCAATACCAAATGTAGTTGATTTTTGTGTCCCTTTACCAATTCTTTTTCCCTCTCCCTCTCATCTCTCCTCCCACCATCTACATTATATCTTTTCACTTATCTTAACAAGTTCAAGAAATTGTTGTGATTGTTGTGTCTTCTTCCCTGCCCCCTCTGCCACTGTTTCTATATTTATTTGGTTATTTATTTTTAGCTCCCACAAATATGTGAGAACATGTGGTATTTCTCTTTCTGTGCATGACTTATTTCACTTAATATAGTTTTTTCTAAGTCCATCCATGTTGCTGCGAATGGTAGTATTTCATTCTTTTTTATAGCAGTGTAGTATTCCATTGTGTAGATATACCACATTTTCTTATCCACTCATCTCATGATGGACATTTGGGCTGGTTCCAACCATTGGCTATTGTAAATAGTGCTGCAATAAACATTGGAGTACAGGCATCCCTTCGACATGATGATTTCCATTCCTCTGGGTATATTCCCAGCACTGGGATCACTGGATCATATGGTAGACCTATCTGTAATTGATTGGGGAATCTCCATACCATTTTCTGTAAAGACTGTACCATTTTTCAGCCTCACAAACAATATATCAGGGTTTCTTTTTCTCCATAACCTAACCAGCATTTATCATTCTCGGTCTTTTGAATATTAACCATCCTAACTGGAATGAGATGGTATCTCAGTGAGGTTTTAATTGCATTTCTTGAATTCTGAGTGATGTTGAGCATTTTTTCATGTGTCTGTTGGCCATTCATATATCTTCCTTTGAGTAATGCCTGTTCAGCTCCTTTGCCTATTTTTGCTGTAAAGTTGTTTGAGTTTCTTGTATATTCTGGATATTAATCCTTTGTCAGATGTATATTTTGCAAACATTTTCTCCCACTCTGTTGGTTGTCTTTTCACTCAGTTAATTGTTCCTTTTGCTGCACAGAAGCCTTTTACTTTGATATAATCCCATTTGTTTATTTTTTCCTTTGGTTGCCTGTGCTTTGGGAGTTGTTTTCATGATGTCTGTATACAATCCTACTACCTGGAATGTTTCTCCTATGTTTTCTTTAAGGAGTTTTATTGTTTCACAGTATATATTCAATTCTATAATCCATTTTGAGTTGATTTTGGTATATGGTGAGAGGTATGCATCTAGTTTCATTCTACCGCATATGAATACCCAGTTTTCCCAGCACTATTTGCTGAAAAGACAGTCTATTCCCCAGTGTGTTGACTTGGTGCTTTTGTCAAAGATCAGATGGCTGTAGGTGTATGGGTTGATTTCTGGTCTCTCTATTCTATTCCATTGATCCTTGTGTCTGTTCTTATGCCAGTACCATGCTGTTTTGGTTATTATAGCTTTCTAGTATAGTTTAAAGTCATGTAGTGTTATGCCTCCAGCTTTTTTTTTTTGCTCAGGATTGCTTTGGCTATTCATGGTCTTTTGTTATTCCATATAAATATTAGGATAGTTTTTTCCATTTCAGAGAAAAATGTCATTGGAATTTTGATGGGAATTGCATTGAATCTGTAGATCACTTTTGGTAGAATGGACATTTTCACAATGTTAATTCTTCCAATCCAAGAGCATGGGATATCTTTCCATCTTCTTATGTCCTCTTTAATTTCTCTCAACAGTGGTTTGTAGTTCTCATCATAGAGATTTTTCACATCCTTGGTTAACTTTATTCCTAAGTATTTTATTTTTTTTGGAGGCTATTGTAAATTGGCTAGGTTTCTTGATTTCTTTTTCTGCCTGTTTACTGTTGGAGTATAGAAATGCTACTGATTTTTGTGTGTTGATTTTGTATCCTGCAACTTTGCTGAAATCATTTATTAACACTAAGAGTTTTTTTGCAGAGGCTTTAGGCCATTCGATAGATACAATCATATCATCTACAAACAGGAACAGTTTGACTTCACTTTTCTGATCTGGATGCCCTTTATTTCCTTCTCTTCTCAGATTGCTCTGGCTAGTACTTCCAACACTATGTTGAATAGGAGTAGTGAGAATGGGCATCCTTGTCTAGCTCCTGGTCTTAAGGGAAAAGCTGCCATTCGGGATGATATTGGAAGTGGGCTTAAGATGTGTGGCTTTAATTGTGTTGAGATACTTTCAATCTATACCTAACTTGTAGAGAGTCTTTATTATGAACGAATGCTGAATTTTGTCAAATGCTTTTTCAGCGTCTATAGAGATGATCATATGGTCTTTGTGTTTGACTTTATCGATGTAGTATATCACATTTATTGATTTGCATTATGTTGAACTAACCTTGCATCCCTGGGATGAATCCCACTTGCTCATGGTGTATAACTTTGTGTATGTGTTGCTGTAGTCTGTTAGCTAATACGTTATTGAGGAATTTTGCATCTATATTCATCAATGATATTAGCCCGTAGTTTTCTTTTGTTGTTGTATCTTTGTCTGGTTTGGGTATCAGGGTGATGTTTGCCTCATAGAATGAGTTTGGGAGAATGGCCTCGGTTTCAATCTTTTGGAATAGTTTGTGGCGAATTGGTGTCAATTCCTCTTTGGAAGTTTGGTAGAATTCTGCACTGAACCCATCTGGTCCAGGGCTTTTCTTTGTTGGGAGCCTTCTGATTACAGCTTCAATCTCTTTTATTGTTATTGGTCTGTTCAGATTTTTTATCTTCTTGGCTCAGTTTTGGTGGTTTGTGCATGTCCAGAAATTTGTCCATTTCCTCCAGATTTTCAAATTTGTTGGCATATAGTAGTTTATAGTAGTCTCTAATGATTCCTTGTATTTCTGAGGTATCAGTTATAGTATCAGCTTTTTTATTTCTAATTTTTTTTTTATTTTTGTTTTCTCATCTTTTTTTAGTTAGCATTGCTAATGGTTTGTCAATTTTATTTATCTTTTCAAAAAACCAAGTTTTTGTTTCACTGATCTTTTGCATCACTTTTTGGGTTTCTATTTCATTAAATTCTGCTCTGATCTTAATTATTTCTTTCCATCTGCTAACTTTGGGTTTGGTTTGTTCTTGTTTTTCTAGTTCTTTAAGGTGAAGTGTTAGCTTGCTTACTTGCCATCTTTACATTCTTCTGAAGTAAGCATTTAATGCAATAAATGTCCCCCTTAGTACTGCTTTTGCAGTATCCCACAGGTTTTGGTGTGATGTGTCATTATTTTCATTAGTTTCAATAAATTTTTTGATTTTCTGTTTAATTTCTTCTTGGACCCATATGTCATTAAGTAGAATGTTATTTAATTTCTATGTGTTTGTATAGTTTCTAGAGTTTCATTTGTTATTGATTTCTACTTTTAATCCACTGTGATCTGAAAAAATACATAGAATAATTCCAATTTCTTTGAATTTGTTGAGACTTGATTTGTGACCTTACATGTGGTCTATCCTGGAAAATGTTCCATGTGCTGATGAGAAGATTGAATATTCTGGGGTTGTTGGACGGAAAGTTCTGTAGATATGTGCCAAGTCCAATTGGTCTAAAGTGTTGTATAGATCTTGTGTTTCTCTGTTGACTTTTTGCCTACATGGTCTGTCCAATATTGAGAGTGGGGTGTTCAGGTCCCCTGCTATTACGGTATTAGTGTCTACCTCATTCTTTAAGTCTAATAGTGTTTGCTTTATAAATCTGGCTGCTCCAACATTGGGTGTGTATATACTTATGACTGTTATGTCTTCTTGATGGATGGTTCCTTTTATCATTATATAGTGGCCTTCTTTATAGTTTTTGGTTTAAAGTCTATTTTATCTGATATAAGAATAGCTACTCAAGCTTGTTTTTCATTTCTATTTGCATGGTATATCTTTTTCCAACCTTTATCTCTCAGTCTATGTGTTTCTTTATAGGTGAGGTGAGTCTCTTAAAGGCAACATATAGTTGGTTCCACCTTTTTAATCCAGTCAGTCAGTCTGTGTCTTTTGAGTGGGGAATTTAATCTTTTTACATTAAGAGTTGTTACTGAACGGTGTTGATTTACTCCTAGCATTTTATTGACTTTTGTTTGGATGTCTTAAGTATCTTTTGTTCCTTTCTGATTTACTGTTTGTCTTCTGTATTTGTTGGTTTCTTGGGGTGGTAGATAAACTTTTTTTTCTTTTTATCATTAGCATTTTTAATTTATTAGTTGGTTTTTTTCTTTCTTGAGTATTTATGGCAGTGGTTGTTTTTTAGGTACCAAACCCAGTACTCCATTGAGAATTTCTTGTAAGGCTGGTCATGTGGTAGTGAACTCCTGCAGTTTTTGTTTGTCTGAGAAATATACTATTTGTCCTTCATTTCAGAAGGATAGCCTTGCTGGGTAAAGTATTCTTGGCTTGCGATTTTTGTCTTTTAGTATTTTGAATATATCATCCCATTCTTTCCTGGATTTTAGGGTTTCTGATAAAAAAAGTCTGATATTAGCCTGATTGGGGCTCTCTTATAGGTGACTTGACACTTCTCTCTTGCAGCTTTTAAGATTCTCTCTTTGTCTTTGAGTTTTGCCAATTTGACTGTAACATGTCTTGGAGAGGACCTTTTTGAGTTGAATATGTTTGGGGATCTTCGAGCCTCCTGAAGCTGAAGACCTGTGTTTTTCCCAATACCAGGAACTTTTCTGCCATATTTTGTTGAATATGTTTTCAATGCCATTTCCTTTTCCTCCCTCTCTGGAATACCCACGATTTGTATATTTGAGTGCATAAGGTTGTCTGTTATCTCTCTTAAATGTTCTTCAATTTTAAAAATTCTTTTCCTTGTTTTTATTTTTTTTGTCCGCCTGTGATATTTCGAACAGTCCATCCTCAAGTTCAGAAATTCTCTCTTCTGCTTGTTCTAGCTTGCTGGTTAAACTCTCTGTTGTGTTTTTTATTTCGTTGGATGAATCCTTCAGCTCTGCAAGCTCTGCTACATCCTTTTTCAGGGAATTGATTTCTTTTTACATTTCTTCTTTCAGGTCCTATATACTTTTTCTCATTTCACTGTGTTGTCTGACTCAGTTTTCTTGTATCTCATTTAGTTTCCTTAGAATTTTTGCTCAATAATCCTTGACAGTCATTTCAAGGACTTCCTGTTCCATAGGATCTAGAGCTTGAGAGTTATTATTTTCCTTTGGTGGTTTCATACCTGCTTGACTTTTCATATTTCTGGTATCTTTCCTTTGGTGTTTAGTCATTATGGTAGGGGATTTCACAGTCCACTCGTTTGACTCGTGTCTAGCTAGGATCCTGCAGTGAGTACCAATTTGGCACGGCTGCCCCAGGGCCTGTGGGCTGGCACCTTAGGCCTGTCTCGGCCATGCGGACTGGCCTGGGCTGGGAGTCCCACTGTGGCGCCTGCCTCTTGCGGTGCAGATGGCTCAGGGCCTATGGGCCTGGTGGCTGTCAGGCCTCCTGTGTTTTTATTAAAAGTGTATGTTTTATAATCTGTTTGAATAAATTTGGGTCTTAGTTTCTCTGAATTTTATTTCAGGTCTTGGAACAATTTTTCTCTATTTTATATATATATATATCAGACAATATAAAGATTTTGAAGTTATTTTAAGTAAAAGGTAAGGTTGCCTTTTAAGTACCTCTAAATTGTATTTTTTATTATATAAATATGATGTAGAAAAATTAAATCAAACTAATTAACATATTCACCACCTCAAATATTTATCATTTTTTGTGGTAAGAATATTTAAAATATACTCCCTTAGCAATTTTGAAATGTACAATACACTATTATTAACTATATTCCCTATGCTGTGCAATAGGTCTCAAAAAAAACCCTTATTTCAACTAACTGAAACTTTGTACCCTTTGACCAACATCTCCTTTAAATTGTATTTAAAGTAAGATTTTTAAATAAGGCATTTAAACATAGGAGGAAAAATATTTTCCCTTAATCTGACTTTATTAAAATAATACAAAGGCTAAAATAATATTAGCAATAAAACGATCATCAAACAAAACCAAATTCAAAGAAAAATTTAAAGAAAAAGATAAAAATTTTGTAGGAAATAATTGGTAACATGCTTTTCGACTTCTGAGACACTTGGGGGTCTTGAGAATTCAAACACAATTTTTGATTATATGGTTCAAGTATATTGTTTCTTTTAATGAATTACCTAGGAAATTCCCCTAAAATTACTTTTATTATAATAAGTAAAAGCCACAATGATTCTCCTAAATGTTTTTAAATTTAATTTTATTTTTTAATATATTTTTTAACTGATACATAATTAATTATGCATATGTATGGGGTACAGAGTTGATCATCAGTATTTGTGTACAGTATGTAATGATCAAATCAATATTATTAGCATGTTCATCATTACAAATCATGATTATTCTTTGTGTACTCTTCTAAAATTCTTGTTGGCATCATGAAGTATTCTTTAAAGATTAATGTCACTTTTTTATAGAGAGAAAGTTGGCTTTAGACAGAAAGTAATGTATATATATTGATATAAAAGAAATTTTTACATGTATTTTATATGTACTATTAGTTGGGTTATACATTTTTAACTAATGTAATAAGGTATCATCTTATCAAAAACTTTAAAATTTTATGTTCTTTATAACTTTATAGCTGACAACTGTAACCCATTTTGCCCTTCTTTTTCTCCAAAAGAGAAATCCTAGTGTTTTGTAAAAATTACAGCTATTTTTTACCCCCTACTAATGAGAAGCATGTTAGGAGAGACCATGAATGCTTGGAGTGCACCCTCACTGCGGAGGATGACATCACAAGGAACAGCTCTCCATTCTCTGGAAAATACCTGCTGATGTCACCATCTGGACAATATTTAATGCAGGATATCTTTTTAAATGATTTATGTAGGTATTGCTAGTTGTGATTTGGGAATCTTGTTTCCAGGACAAACTTTTCTCCAAGGATTTTTTCATGACAATTAACATTTTCCATATTTTGGCCTTTTACATTTATATTTTATTTTTAATTCCTAAGAATATCACAAGTCATCTTTCAGAAAAGTCACCACTCAATTGCTTTTTGGGTAGGTTTTGCTCCATTTTATAAAGTAATATATAGCTGTTGTAGAAAACTTGATACATAGAGATATGTTCATAGAATAAAAATCAGCCTGGTTTAGTTTTGTTAATAACTAACTTCCTAGCATCAGCGGTGGAACTAAAAGCAAGTTATTTTCCTCTAATCAATGAACCATGAAACAGAGAATTCAGATATTTACCAGGTTATGTATGAATGAAAACAAGCTCTAATGCATCCTCCATTCTCCTTAAACCTAGAGTCAGAAAATGAAGGTCCTAGTATGAGAGAGGGTCACAGTTCTTAGGGCTCCAAGCAAGGGCAGATGTATGTTGACTAATGGAGTGATGGTGGTGTGCGTTTACTTGCAGCCCAGCATCCCTGAGCACCTGTGTGTGCCTCACCGTCAGGAGAGGACAGCAGTTTTACCAGTGAGATTCAGCAGATATAAGAGCAACAGTGCATACTACTGTGTGACATCCTATTATCTTAGGAAACAGCTACAGTACTTCTCCTTCTAATTGGCTCATTGAGTATAGATATAGTCCCTAGAGAGTGGCCGGGCTTTCACAGATGGATCTATGCATAAACAATGTACTGTTATTTACTTTATAATAAGTTGCATCACCCTGCTCATAACCTTTAGCTTTATTGGCTTTAGCTTCTTTTGGGAATAGTCTAGTGATCAAAGAGATAGCTTCATTAAAAACTGGCATTTACTGAGGAAGGGATGGGTGGCAGGTCTCGAAAGGGAATGTTCCAGAGTCTCATGGAAGCTTACCAGAGTTTTAAAGAGTGAATTGCTCTGCTTACATTAGTGCTTCCCATTGGTTTGAAAAATTATCTATTCCTAGCATATTTGAGGATTCTAGGAAGAGACTGGATTCTAGGATGAGGACTAGGACTAGGAGTCTAGGATGAGGACATTTTACAACTGTCCACCTCAAACTGAATGTGGCTTCATTATTTTGTCTGAATTCCCAGGGTATCAAAAAGAAAATAAGCAAATACAATTCTTTACGCAAATTAACATCTCTCTTCCATGCAAACCACACCAAAGCCAAACCTTTAAAATGTGGATTACTTACTATCTAGCTTATTATTTCTTTTTATTTTTAATACAAGTATTTAAAGGTTGGTAGCCTTTTCAATTTCAATGCTTATTATTCCACCTAGAAAATGAAAAACTATACTAACTGCATAAAATTTCAGGATAAATTGGTTTTAAGGTTCTTAAGTATACCTAATTTCATGAACGGCTCAAGTAAATTGGCCTTGAACACATTCAGTTCTAGTTTCATCTATAATAGCTTATTTTGTTGAGCTATATGTTTGCATTTCTTCATGTATTGTCATTATTTAAATTGGTCAAATTAGCTGCAATCTTGGAAGGACTTGCCCTTGAGTATTTGTACATATTGAATTCCATTAATAAAAACTACCAAGTACATCGTAACACTTGTCTGTAAGAGAGCTCATCAAGCCACCATAAGCCATTTAAAAATATACAGCACATCAAACATTATTTAAATGTAATCACTTAATCTAAGGTTCTTTATGAAAAATTACACAATTATAATACATGAAATAACAATACAAATCCCTGTTGGCTACCAGGTGGGTAGAGAGAGAGAGGGTGGAAAGGGAAGAGAAGTATTACTTTTTTAGTTTTGTTTTTTGCATAGGTTAAAAACAACTTTTCTATTCAGGATGTATGCTACAATTATGCTAAGAGATGACAGGGTTGGTAAATACAGTTGACAGTCCCTTTTTTAAAGTTATTATAGGAGGATGAGCAAGGCTTGTTTGTCACTCTGTGATGAAAGAGTGAATTGTTAATCTGGGAATGCCAGCAGTAAGAATCTGATTCTTTCCATAATAACTTGATTTCACTTAAGGGTTTCAGAAAATTAATTTCATTCTTCTTAGTAACCTTAACTTTTCTGTGACAATGCCTAAATGAAGATAATTCAGTGGGAAAAAACTCATTTCAACTTTCTTTTTTTAATGTCATGAGCACATAGCCCAAGATTATCATAGGAGAGCTTAAAACCTTCCTTCTGTTTGAGTTATTAGACCTTTGATTGCTAAATTGATTTTGTTTCCTTAAATAGAATACCCTGTCTAAATAGTCTGTCCACTCTGATAAATATATAGACTACAAGATACTTATGGAAAACGAGAAAGCCGTAAACATAAGGTTGTGTAAAGTTGTTTTAGTGTTTTTTATTTTTGAATATAGTTAGGTTTAGTGTTTTACTTCTCTTAACCTAGGAGGAAATAGGCCAAACAACTCAGAAAGAAAGTTTGTATCCATTTAGAATAATGACTGATTTCTGGCTCGTTCAGGCCTTTCTTTACTCCTAGAACCTGGAATATTTTTTCAACATGTTCTATTTTCCTCTTTGATTCACTACTCTTTACATTAAATAGACTGTTCATTTCTCATTTCCACCTTAGGAGTGAAAAATCAAACTCCAGAACTCCATTTATAGAATTGTTTCATTTTTGTTAAAATTATATATTCATATGGACATAGATAAGAGGAGTAGATACACACACCAACTAGCTGGCCATGGTTTCCTCTGGACAGTGAGTCTATGGAAGTTGGTGAGACCACAGGAGTCAGGAGCCTCATTTCTTACTGTACAGTTTATAGTGTGTGGCTGAGTCCTGGTGAGAGGGTGTCACAGACATCTGATCTGAGCACGGAGATCGCCCAGTGTCAAGCCTACTGGTCATCACTACCATGCAGACTGACCAGGCTGCTCCCTTGCTCTGCATTTCAACTTTCTCATCTGTAAGAAGTTCTTAGTAATGCCCTATTTAATTGTGTATGAATTAACTAAATGCTTTATTTGACATTGTTATAGGAAAGCCCTTTGAGTAAGTATACTACAAATCCAAGTGATTATTATTTGGCAGTGTCTTAACTTGAGCACAAACAGGTTGAACAAGACTGGGCATCTCTGATAATCTCACAAGAGGAGTTTAGAAGGAATTGATTTGCTTGAATGCACATTCTAGACAGGTATTTCCTATCATCTGTATATTTTTAAAAGTTTAGCTAAGGTTTATATTCTGGGCAAACTTTTCCTTATGCTAAATATGATGACTAGAGTATGCTTCATTGTAGAGGCTGAATAGGGTTCTGATCTAAAACTCAGCATTTACTTATACTATGTTCTTGAAAATTGCTAAGAAAGTAGATTTTAAGAGTTCTCAATCACACACACACACACACACACACAATAATGATAAGGGTCTGAGTTACGTTAATTAGCTCAAGTTAGCCGTTCCATAATGTATACAGATTTCAAAACAACACATTATGCATGATGAACATATATAGTTTTTACTTGTCGGTTAAAAAATAAATATGTTTTATATGTATTTGTTTGCAACTATCACTAAGTATAGAATTTTTAAAAATAACTGCAGAATAGCATCACAATTAAATAACCATTGCTTATTTTATCTAATAGTAAAATTAAATGCTAATGTGTTTTCCCCCACAAACAAAGCTGAAATGCATAGATCCTCTAGTCCAGCCTCCTAACTAAGCTTGTCAACTCTTAAATGGATTGGGCAAGTCCTGGGGCAACTTGGGATGAGAAAACCTGGCTGCTCCTCCTTCTGTCTGTGCTCCAATGATTTGGGCTTTCTACAGGGATCTTGTGTTCCTTCCCTTCTGAACCTCCTTTATTTCTCTCTCTGTGTTTTTTACTATGGAGTGTTCTAGTTCATGAAGTAAATACATTTCAGCAAAAGAAAAAGAGAAGAGAAAATCACATGGTTAATTAAAAAAAAGAAAAATCTAAGATTAGGCCGTAGTTTGTGTTGTCACACAAAATTCACTTAAATGAGTTAAACATTTGGGCAAAATGCCATTACAGTAATTTTAAGTTGACCTATGCCACCCTCTTGTTTTACGCATCAGTAAAAGCCAATTGAGGGCTTATTAAGTTTCAATTTCCTAGTTTTTTTGTATGATAATTCTGACTTTTTAAACCAAGAATTTTCAAAGAGCAAAAAGATGAAAAATATGTAAATGACTTATTTATTATATTCAGAAAGATTTTTTTATTAAGTGAAGTGTGTTTTAATGACTGAGGCACAGAATCATAAAAGTGATTTTGAAATCTAGTTAGATATATTTAGGACTAATGGATTTTATTTCCTTTTTTCCTTGGTAGGGGTAGGGGGAGGAATATGCATATGACTGTTGATCTGTCCTGCTATTTGCCAATGTCGTGTTTCTGCTTTAACCGTGTAGTATATTTTTTTCAGGTAAGAGACCTCTTGAATGGGCCAGTGCTAGGACTTCTGGCCAAACTGTTATAGACTGTACAGGGAGCTTCTTAACTATCACAGAATATTCTGGTACATTTGTAACAGCAGCCCAGATTCATTCCTCAAGTACAAGCCTACGTTCCCAGGGGAGGGAAGGACACTTGAACCCTATTTCGAGGTAGGGTTCAAATCTTTCGAGCAGTGTCTGATAACCTGGGGACGGTGGGGCTGATGGGAGCCAGAACGGAGGGAGAGGCAGTGGGGAGCCCCTGAGGGAGTTAGGGTGACTGAGGAAGGGGCTGGCAGAAGCTGAGGGCAGGGCAGAGCGCAGCACTGCGCAGCAGGTGCAGGTTCCCTGGGATGTTCCTGGCTGCTCAGCTGCTACTCCCCACCCAGCGCCTCCCACTAAGATGCCTGCACACTCTGTCCTAGAAACAAAAGAGCCCAGACTACTCGCTGCAGGGCTTCTTCTGAAAGATGCAGAAATGAAAGGAGGACGCTGGGGTGTCCGAGGCAGAGCATGGAGCAGGCAGCGGGGTGCGGGCACTGAGGCAAGTGAAACAGCCGGGGTGGCCAGCGTGATGGCAGCAATCTCCAACTTAAGATCAGATGCTTGTCCACATGGGCTCAACTTTATTCAGATCTCTAATTTAGTAGAATAACTTGTGATGACAAATGGAGAGAGAAGAGACCATATCCAAGCTGAGGAGACAGAGGCCTTTTGAGATCGGTTTCCTTCAATACCGAGGTCTCTAAAGTGTTGAGATCCCAGCCATTGTCTTGACCAGTATCTGTGCTCATCTGGTAGATGTTTTCCCTACAATGAATATCGCTTCACTTACTTCTCGTTATAAAAACGTGTTAATTTAAGAAAATCATATATATATATATATCATATATATTTTTTCACATACATATTTTTCATATACAGACCATCCCCGACTTATGATGGTTCAACATATGATTTTCTACTTTACAATGGGTTTACCAGGGTATTGAATGCATTTTCAACTTACTATATTTTCAACTTAGGATGGGTTTATCAGGATATATCCCCATCATAAGTCAAGCAGCATCTATATATACAGTTGTTGTGTGTGTGTGTGTGTGTGTGTATGGGGGGGGTGTATGTATCTTGAATTTCATCTCCCAGAGATAAATGCTGTTAACGTGTTCTGTGGGGAATTATAATTACAAACAAAATCTTCTCCTAACCCAGAAAATCCTTTCCATAAAGGTAGTAGAGAAAGAAAAGTTTTATTATCAAATAAGCATTAAACCAGAATGTTATACACATCACAGGCAATCCGCTATAAGACTGCCAAGGCAGAAAGGAATCTCACCCCTTATATGGCCAAACAGATACAACCCATGTCATACATGTTTTCAAGATAAACAATAACTAGTCCTCAAGTAGAGGACTTGACAGCAGCATTGGTCACACATAGTTCATACAGACTTTACCTGTAACTGGAGTGGCTATCGGTGTTAGCGTGTTGGCTTTATCCAGAGAAAAAACAAACCTTATGTTTTTATGACAGGAGGTGACTTTACAAATTGGAAGCCTGTGGAAGTCAGACTCCTACCTTCCCATAGAAATTGGGAGAAGCGGATACTGTCTTCCTTGAACGTTTGCATTTCAGAGAGATGGATCCTGGGTTTTTGAGTCATAAAGCTAATAAAAGCCCTACCTAGGTTTCAAAAGGTTTTATATACATTGCAAAGAAAGGAGAAAGTATTTACAATGATCTACTTTCTAAAGTAAATGCACTAAAAAAGGGAAGGAGAGAAGTCTCTTCCCTATTTCAACACGGAGGATTAAGCCTATTGTTTTAATTGTATTTGTCCTTATACTTCCTAATTATCTTCCCTGACATACGGCCTCTCTCTATATGTACTGCTCTGTCATCAGCTTTTATTTCAATAATAATTTATGGATGGTTTTCTAAGTAAATGTATTGTAAATAAGCCAGGGTGAGGGCAACAGAAAATGTAAACTACTACTAGGGCAGAGTTTTGTTTCTTCAAGACTGTATCCCTGTACCTTAATCAGAATCTCACACGTAGTAGGAGCCCAAGACATATGTAGTAGTTCCTGCTCTGCTTCCTCCAGTCTCATTGGGGCACAGAATTTGTTTCACCTGAGAGGAATTGTGACTAGTAATAACTTAATTTCAGGGGACCATCCCAAACCCTTCTTGCAACTAATAGGGATATACAAAATTTAAATATTGTGTAGTGAGTTCAGAATAAGTTTAGGCATATGGGAAATAGCTGTGAATCTTAGTGAACTGGAAAACAGGAACGGCTGCATTTTGTAGACCTTTGCCTCTTGGATATTAAAACAATGATTGAGACACCCGGAATCGGTACCAGAGCAAATCCAAAACTTGTCGTGTGCCAAACTAGATTACCTCTAAATCATGTGGTTCCCATACTTACACGGTTCATGAGCATCTCTAGGAAGTAAGATTTTCTTGCAGCACTTTCTTTTATAAGTAACACATGATTTTTCTTTTCCAAACCCCAAAAGTTTGTCCTTGAAGATCAGTTGCATTTATGCATATAACAGTCTCGTATATTCTTGAGAAGATTTTTAGGTTCAGTCAACCTATGTTAGGATGTGAAGGAGTTGACTTCTTATCACTTCCCTGGTTTTCCTCCTACTTTAATGTTATTATATACTCATCAACAAAGGAAAATTTAAAGTGTTGAGATCGTTAGTTTAGTCAATACTGTACTCACTCAATTTATAACACCAACCAGACTGTGCTAGACATTGGGGATGCAGTGATGAATGAGAGCAAGTCACAAGCTTGCAAACAATAGTGGTAACAAGTGTGATTTTTAAAAAAAAATGGGGTAAATGCCACAATGGTCGATTGTAGTAACAGAAGATCTAAGGGCTTCTAAATAGGTTAAGAGATTCAGGGAAGGCTTCCCAGAGGAAAGGACTTTTAATTAAGTTAAAGCATAAATAGGAGCTAAGTCAGTATGGGTGAAAGATTGTTTCAGGCAAAGGAAGAGACCTGTAGGTGAAAGAGAAACCACTATGCTCCAGCCTCTACAATATTCTTCCTGCCTCTGCATAGAAAGCTAGTAATGTGATGAAGCCAGCTTCTTGGGGCCCCATAAATTAGTTCTGCTAAACTTATTCTATCAAAAATTCTGAAAACAAAATTTACCCCATATTACAATGACTTAAATTTCTAGTTACCAACTGACTTGTATTTAAGTGATTGTTGGGAAAACAGAATAATTTAATCAGGCCCACTCAACTTGGGTCTGGTTGGGGGTGGTGTGGCAAATTCTTTGTAAATAAGTTGTGTGTGGGTGGAGTTAGTGTGCATGGGTGGTGCAACCACCTTGGCTGGCTTCTGCTGCTTCGGGCATATGCCCCACATGGCCATGCTCTCAAACCTACGGCTCCAAGGACCTTTTTGCTGATTACCTAGCTCATAGACCTGCATGTTAGGGGTCTGGTGACCCAGCCTGGCACATGAAGGGTTTGTAACCCAGTCTGTGAATGGGCTTGAGGGGTCTGTGAGCTCCAGACCCAGCCCTGGCTCGATAATTGGCATAGTTGGCAGGATTACAGGCAGGTAAAAGAGCTCGACAAGGATGTTAAGGCATGATTTTACATCCACATTTTAGTTAGTAAACTGGAGGAAGGGGAACTAGTAAAAAAGTCCAAAAGAGAGGGGTATGAAGAAGGCGAGGTTTCACATACTTCAAGAGGGAGAGGGTTTCAAGTAAACAGGATTAATCAACACATCTTTGCAGAGAGTTCACTATGAGATAAAGATTGTGGACTTGTGACTTGTACATTGCAAATGAAGCAGGTTTAGTGGGGGTTCTTTTGCTAGTTAGTTTGATGAGAGTACAAGCTCTGGCATCAAACTAACTGCTTGGCTTCAAATCTGGGCCCCACCGTAGACTTTACCTCTTTTGTCTCGTTTCCTCATGCATAAAAAGAGATCATAATAGTACCTACCTGCAAAAGCTGCTGCAATGATTACATGAGTCAGTATAGACGAAGCACTTGGAATAGTGCCTGGTACATTCAAAGTGCTCAATTAAGTTATTATTTAAAGTCAGATAAGTCTTCTGTAATATTCAGGACTTGTCTTGTAATAGGTTTATATCCATACCACGGTTATCTTTCTAAAGTACAGAAG
Source organism: Galeopterus variegatus (assembly GCF_000696425.1). Lineage (NCBI taxonomy): Eukaryota > Metazoa > Chordata > Mammalia > Dermoptera > Cynocephalidae > Galeopterus > Galeopterus variegatus. The sequence goes on from NW_007728226.1 coordinate 156,469, forward strand.
TGATTACATGATTCTCCTATTTAAACCCCTTCAATTGCTCCTCATCACCTGCAGAATGAAAACGTGGACTCCTTAGCATGGCATACAGTGACTTTTATGATCTGGTTCCAGCCCACTTATCCTGTTCCATTCTTATAATTACCTTTCCCTCTGCCTGCTGCTGTACCAGCCTTTTCAAAAGCAGATCTTTCTGATTCTAACTGCTCTTTACCATCTTGCTTGAATAACAGACCTCTGCACCGCCTCCAAGTAAAGCCTTCTTGACTCCTCTTGTGCCCAGCAGATCCCTTGCTTTTATGTATTACTGTCCCTGTGCCCTCCTCTTTGTTGCAACATGGTGACGTGGCGGGTTCCATGCCTTATTCATTTCCTCTTTCTCAGAGTGTGGTACCGAGTGTGTGCATAGTGAGTGTGCATGGTGTGAATGGACAAAGCTGAGAAGCGGATGGTGTTTTCATTTTACAAATGGAGAAACAGAGAGATGACGTCACTTTCCCTGAGTCACAGCATGAGCAGAATTCTGGAAACTTGAACCTGGGTCTTGACTCCCAGGGCTTTATCCTGAGAATTCTTATAGCCACATCTGATTCTTCTGTTTCAGTGATGTGGGAAATAATGTATGGCATAAATCTTTTAGTCTTTGAATTCTTATGTAAATAGAAAAAATACTGGTTCCAAGGCCACTGTATGTAATGTGGTCTATTTTTGCTTTATGAGTGTCTTTTTATGGAATGTGTTACAAACAGCCAATTCTTGAAAATGGAATTGTCAGTGACTTTTATGCTCATTTTTTTTCTTGTCTGGTATCTTCTCCCTTTTCTAGACTAAACATATATTAGCTTAATAATCAGATTGGGAGGAAAAGGATACTAAACATCTATTTAATGGAATATAAATTTATTTAAATTAATTTTTATTCTAGGGGTGATTGAGAAGTTGTTTTGCATTAGAAGAAGTCTTCCACCTCTTCATATTTCCTCACTCCACAGTGGTCTAAATTGTTTATGTATCTGAGGGACCTGCATCTAGGCCTTTTTCTACTTGACTGTACCAGCTGAACTTCTTTACCAATTAGTAAAGTGGGAAACGCTATGTTAATAGTCTATATGCTCAAAGAGTAGGTGATAAATTGTAATTAGATAATGTGGGAATAGATAATGTCCTCCTAGAAAAATGGTCATGTCGCTACACATTTGCGTTTCACCCGGATTTGATCTAGCTGGGATTCCATTGAGGGCACTTCAAGCATCACACAAGCTGATTTTCTTCTGTGCTGTGATGCAGTAGCCTCACTTTGCATCACAATCTGGGATCATTATCCAGACTCCATGAGAATCGATTTCTCATAGTTGGTTGTCTGAATCACTGCCAGCTCAGTCACATTTTCTACATCATTTACCAGAAAGTATAGTTTTTTAAGAAGTCAGAACAATTATGCAGGTAACCTATAGCCTGGATATGCCCTCAAAATGTGCTTCAGAGCAGTCACCCACCCCTGAAGCACAAAGTCTTCTGCAAGTTGATTGACAGTGTTACTGACCTGTAGATCAAAGGATTCCCAGTGCCAGTTTACCATTTTCTGAATGAGTCTCTATCAGCATGAAAGGGTTCGTTCTCTTTTGCGAGAACAGTTCATCTTTAGAGAGCAGCCTCTATTGTTTCCCTTTTGGTAGAACAATTTCATCTTTAATGTCTATGGAAATAATGAAGAAATCCAGTTCTGCACATGTTTATGAGATTTTAGAGTTTATTTGGGAAGAAAATTCTATGGCTTTCTTTTTTTTTTATTTTATTTTATTTAAAATTTATTTATCCAAAATTATTTACATTTAATAAAAGTTTTATCTTCCTATAGGTACATATTCTTTTTTTTTTTTCGTTAAATTTTTATTTTGTCAATATACACTGTATATGATTATTATGGCTTTCTATTATAACTATTACCCCCAAATGTGCATGTTTAGGAAAATTATAAAAATTCTTCTACTCCTTTCATTTATGATGATTGCTTATTCATGCTTAAGCACAAGAGAGAAAGCTTGATTTAAAATCCAAGTCATATTGATATGCTTTTATGCCACCAACATTTTTAAAAGTAAATTGAGTAGAAAGTTAAATTCTGGCATATGATGCAAATTCCTCTAAGGTATCTGGCCTTCATTTAATCATTTATGAATTATCACTGCAAGACATTTATATAGATTAGAGACCACAGAGATCTAAAGAACTATATTTATTTGATCCTAATTAATATTTGGCCTTAAATAGATATTCACACCACTTTCTAATTTCCTAATGTTAGGCAATTAAACAGCTAGCAGCTGTTGGCCAGATAAATATTAAACTTTGCCAAGTAATTATGCAAGTTTTCACCATATTTGGACTGTATTAGAATAGATTACAAGATATGTTGAAATCCATATACCTTAAAAGATTGCATGTTATAGGTTATTGCTGAGCAATTATTAATTACCTGTTTAATAGTGTTAAAATTCATGCTAAATTATCACAGATAATTGTTATGTGCATTTTTGCTCATAGTATGTGAAAACACATCGAGTAAAAACATTTTTTAACTATATGAAAGTGCTTTGTATTTAGATAAAATTAACAACATCTGGTTTAGTAAAGAATTTCATTTTTTTAATTGAAATATCCCTAAACTTTTACAGTTTGTTCCTTTTTTGAAGATGAAATTGCCAAAGGAGCAGTTACAATAGTAAAGAATGAAGGGAAAATTGAATATAGGTAGTGTGTAATCTAAACCAGTAATTCCTAAATTTAGAGGGCATCAGAATTACCTGAAGGGCTTAGATTTCTGGACTTCATTTCCAGAATTTCTAGTTCAGTAAATCTGAGATGGAGGCCACAAATTTAATATCTAACAAATTCTCAGGTGATCCTGATGTTTATTGATCTCTGAGGAACCTTATATTGTAGTATCCAGAATCTAGGCCAATCTCGGTGTATGTTGCCTTAATTTGTGGAATGAACGAATGAATGATAAAGTAAAAAAGAGAAAGCATATGCATGCATATATTTATACATGTGCTTCAGCGCTCTGGATGAATTACACTGACATGAAAAAGCAGTGCTGTTGCTTCTATATAACATATAATAACATTTTAAACGTCATTTTCAAAGCCTGCTATCTGCATCAGTAAGAGGTGAGGTAAGTTTTTGGAGAACTGCAAATGAAACTTGCATTAATTTTCATATCGGGACAGGGCCTCTTTACCTATATAGGGAAGCTCTTGGCCTAAGTGGGTCCAGTGGGAATCCCTCATTAGTGAGTCTGGCTGCAAGCTCTCTTTACCTTGCATTACTCTTGACATGTTTATCCCTAGCAATTTCTAAGGAAAGATCTTTTTCATAATTTCTTTAAAAATCATTTTTATTTACCTGGCTTCAAAATATCCTGGATTCTGATAATATCAAGATTATATTGATTATATTTTCCATTTCTGTATTTTTTTTAACTTTCTAAATCCCAGTAGTATAGTCCTCCAAAAATATGTTCTTAATGATGATTCCTCCTAATTTTTTGGCTATTGATAATGTAATTCAGTGGCTTCTTCAAAACTTTCAAAACAGGATAGAAATATTTCTGGATCTTTGTTTAATAAAGGTTGTTAATCATTCTTTGCTTCAGTAGCTGTTTAGAGTTAAGTAATTCATGCAATTGTCACTTTTCATGTAAATAATGTCAACTCCACAGGACAATTATTTTACTACTACCCATACAAATTACATTTTCTGTCATTGGGCTGCATTTTGCTTGGAATTTAGTCTCAAACCCTTGGGGATATGCTTGAAAATTTTAATAGGTGTCCAAAAAAAAAGTTTCTCTCAGTTCCCAATACTCTAGCAGAGGACTTATTTGAAACTCTTAAAATGTATGGTAGAGCCTGAATTTGTTGAGTAATGTTTTCGTTCATTTACTCATTTATTCGACACATCTTAATTGAGCCCTCCTACCTGCCAACAGAACACAAAAGGACCAAGTGCCCCTCAAAGAGCTTAGATTCTAAAATAACGCAGAGCAAATATCTACAGGTAAAGATGACTTGTTAAACTCTACTGCATAAGGATGCTGTCCTATTAATGAATGTTGAGTACAGTCATTTTAGTCTGTTATCCTCTGGAGATATTCCAAAATCATAGGGATTAAAGCCATTGCTACAAATAGTAAACAAATACAGAATTTTTAAGGCCAAATCAATGTCTTTTTTTAAGTAAATACTATTTATTGTTATATTTTCAAAGTTGAAAGTTTTGCAAATTCATTTTTTAAAAATTTCCTTAAACTCAATTTTCCTTCTTATTTTAGGAGGATTCACCTCCAGGTCATATGAAAAGCCCCATTTACACCATGCCTAGTAATGACTTGGCCCATGTAGGGGATTCCTGAAAAACTACTGAACTCATCCTAGTTCTCACTAATATTTGCAACTAGCTGTACCTACTTCTCGTATGCATTCTGTACCTCCTCTCAACCACACCCTGGAGGCAGTGTTCCAAGAATAACATCTTAATACATGTCCAGTGCAGGGGGAAGGAATTTTCTCTCCCTTGTTAGCCATGGGATATCCCTCATAGTTTAGACAGCCTATGCACTTCACCGTGGGAAGAATGTTAGACTTAGTGACAGGATAATTTTCTCAAAAGTTGTAAGAAGCAGCTGGTCATTTTGGTCAAATTATTGTCATTAAGCATAACCAAGTACTTTCAAAGTAGATTTCAGTATGCACCATGTCCTGATTGTGACATCTCCTTCACTTATTAAAATTTCTGTACCCCATCTACCCTGTAGGTACTCTTAGGTGTTGGTCAGGACTCTTGTTGCAAGTGACAGAGAAGCCTGAGACATACTCATGCTCTGGTTTGGTATGAATAAGAAATAGTTGTTGAACACCCCTGAAACTGAGACTATTTGAGAATTTTCCTTCTAACCAGAGAAATGGGGAAAGGATCTAATGATTACCTACAAAGACCTAGGAAATTGTTCAACTGTATAAAACCACTGTTTGGCCACATAGAGGATCTTAACACATCTCCAGATTTTCCTGTTATGTAGCGATAACCCCAGACATGAGAACCTTTTCTGGACTATACCCCCCACGGACATGATGAGAGAGAATATGTCTGGGAGGGAATTCAGAGCCTCCCTTATGACAGCCTAGGGAATGTAGCAACTGTTAATCTCCTACACTAATCCTGAAAACATTTGCCATGTCTCTTAACCCATTCATTGGAAAAATGACAACTGACAATAGGGTAGAAAAAGGGTACCGTAGATCCCCAGTAAATAATAATAGTAATGGATTACATCCTATTGAACAAAATAGGAAATGAGTTCAAACCAATATAAATTAAGAATTGAAAAAAATTAAATTTGATGAGGAATGAGATATTGGCATAGTTTCAGAGTATCTTCCCCACAAAATACTTTCTAATTACAAAGAGAAAGAGAACAACAGTACAGTGGGGAAGCCTGGCAGATACCACTTTAATCAAGTGACCAAAGTAAACATCAGTGATAACGGTCTACCTAGAAATCCTCTGCCACTAGGTAAGACACAGTGAGAAGAAAAGAGCCTCATTTTTGTGACATTCCAAATAAAACTATATAACTTGTATCTAATCATGAGGAAGCATCAGACAAACTCATATTGAGGGACATTCTGTAAAATAACTAGTCTTCAAAAGTATCAAGATCATGAAAGTCAAGAAAAGGTGGAGGAACCGTTCAACTGATTGAAAGAGACTAAAGAGACAGATGAACTAAAGTCAGTATGTGTTAACGACATGGAATCTCATTGCCATAAAAGGCATTATTGACACACGTTGGCAATACCTGGTCAAGGCATAAGGACTCGATGATACTAATGTATCAATTAATTTCCCTATATTGATGATTAGATTTGGTGATCATATAGGAAAACATCCTCGTATTTAAGAAGCAGAGGCTGAAGTATTGTGTCAATAGAATGTTGTACCATCCTCTCAAATGATTCAAGACAAAAAGTTGTCTTTATTATGTACTTGAACCCTCTAAGTTTAAAATTATTTCAAAATAAAAGGATATACAACAACCAATTAACAGGACTTGCCTTTTAAAACAGTAGTAGAAGGTGAGGCGGGTCAACATGAAGACTTTCAATATTTTACTCCATAGTCTATGTGTTGCTCTGTTATATTGACAGTGCATACAAATTTTAATTGCTTAACAAAAAAGAAAGGGAAAGATAGTATCACAGAGCTCACAAATGTGCACCTACCAAAGCAGAAATTGAATTATACTAGTTTCAACTATTGAATTACTCTCGAGTTTTAACTGAAAAGCAAAGATAATTCAATTAGTAATTCAACATCTAGTTTAATGATTTTTCCATAGAAATTATTTGGATTAGAAAACAATACAAGGGTCTAAGAAATATATCATTTGTGTGAGCTTCCCTTTATTTATGTCTTCCGGGAGTTCTAACTAAAATAAATGAAAGCAGGATATTGTAGTGAGAATTTGTTTTGTAACTTTAAGAGTTTGTTACTTAGCCTCTATTAGAAGTATTTTGTTGGCGAGGCCCAGTTCAGGCCAAATTAAATAGATCTGTCATGGCAACATTATTATTCTGGGTTCTAAATAAGTATTTTCTCTAAATGTGCATTCTGAAATTTCCTAATATGACAAACTGGGACACATGAAATGGAGTTTCATGCTCTGTTGAACTGAATTCTCTGTAGCTGCTGAGAAATGTTTGGGGAGTTTTAGTGGATTTGTCTATGTTAGTGAACATATTTCCCCTTACTTTGGTGAAATGCATTTTACCGTACATTTTAGTTATTAAGAAAATGTGAATTCATTTATCTGTCTGCTTCAGAGAGCACTCATGAGAACTAAGAGAAATGATAAGTGCTAATAAAAACAAGAACAACAAGAGTTGGAGGTGATATTCATCAATATGTTCATTCAGTACTAGTCTCTATAGATACAACAGTTGACAGAACAGATAAGTACCTGCGCTGATTAGACTTAAATTCCATTAGGGAGAGAAAGACAAAAAAAAAGCAAATAAATAGGCAAGCTAATTGCAGAGTGTGATAAATATTGTGAAAAGAATAAACGTGGTGATGTGATAGATAATAGCTTTGCAGAGGTGAGGAGGGGCTTTCCAATAGGGAGCCATTTCAGCTGAGATATAAAGAGAGAGAAGGAGCCAGCTGGTGAGAAGTAAGGGGTGAATGTTTCAGTGCAAAATCACTAAGAAAAATAGTGGTGTGCTTGAGGAAGAGAAAGGGTGGACTGTGGCAGATGGAGAGAGTTAGAGGAGTCGTTCTTTTGTATCAAACACTGTGCTAATGGCTTTCCCTGTATTATCTCATTTAAGCCTCACAGTAATCCTGTGAGGTTGGTCCTAATATAATTCATATATTTTAGGTGGTAATACTGAGGAACAGAGAGGTGAAGAGATGTACCCCCAGATTATTCAGCTGATAAATGGTGAAGATAAGGTTTTCACCCAGGAAATCCGACTTCAGAGCCCATGCTTTTAACAGTATACCATGATACTTCCCAAAGAAAGCACCACACAAATGTAACTTACTATTGTTATTGTAATGACAAAGTCACAGGCATCTTTTATAGCCTGAAAACTCACCTATATTTGCATATTTCATTCCATAGAGAATATTGTACCCAGTAGTAGGTGTCAAGCTTTACAAACTGGAGAGTATTCAGCACAAGGTCTCCTGGTTGGTGATATCTGAGGAACAGATGTGACTCTATTATGAAAAAGGCTCAGGAAGCTACAGTGCCAGTATTGATATATTTACAGGGCCATCATGTGGAAAATTACTAAAAATTTTGTAAGGCCCCAAGTAGATACAACTTGTCAAGAAATGTAAAAGCTGCAAGGAACTTACTTTGAGGAAATAAATTTCTAACATTGAAATATCTAAAATTGGAATAAGGTATCTAGGGGAGATAAGGAGGCTCCAACATCAGAGGTATTTAAGACTAGGCAGAAAAACCTGTCAAGAGTGTTGTATAAAGGATTCAAGCAATGATGGGTAATTGAACTAATGTGGTTTTTCCCATACCTGAGATTCTATGATAGACAAGTTATGACCAGAAGCTAGGAGAATCAGAATTGAACATACTTGATTTGACAGAGCTTAGAATAGAACCCTGATGCCAGACGTAGATAAAGAAGCAAAGTAAGATCCCAAATAGGAGAGTTGCAATTAAATATCGAAACCACATTGTTTTCTCCAGGTATCAAGGGGACTGGTGATCTGGCTCAAGCAAGAAAGCAAGAGTAGCCCTGCCCTGCCTTGGGGAACGTGTATGCAACTTTCTACATTCAACTTTATCTCCATTTCAAAACCAATCCTGGTACCCCAGGGAATTGATCATATACATGTCTTTATTAGGCTGCTTGAAATTCTCATTGCATTCGTTTGTTTATCTGTATATCTTCTCCATCTAGACCCTAAATTCACACAAGGAAAATTTACATTTGTGTTTTCAGAGCTAGAAGTATTACCAAAAAAAAATAATAATAATAATAAAAACTAAAAAAACAAGTAGCAGATCCCTGCAGATCCAGGGAATAGGAGCGGAAGGTCAAACAAAGTTGAATTTAGAAACATACGTGTGGCCAATATTCATTTTCTAATTACCCATCAAGTTCTTAGACAGGTACTCCTTGAACATGGTGTAAAGCTAGGGCTTACAGACCCCTCAAGTGTGTTGCACAGATTGGGTTGCAAACCCTCCACACGCAGGTCTGTGACCTAGGTAATAGAAAAAAAGGTTCTGGGAGCCATGGGTATAGAAAAAATGAATGGGTTTTATTCAGATCTAGGAGCAACTGCCCTAGGGGCTTCCCTGAGAGTTCTGAGAAGCACTGTGAATCAGAGCTGTTAGTCTTTTATACTTAAGTCCACAATCCTGGACACCTGGGTGCCCATACGCAATTTACATTAAGTAACAAGAAACACCTGAGGATATTCACAGCAAATGCTCGGCAAGATTCTGAACATTTGAGGGGCCCTGACATTTTCCTATTTTTCCCAACACATGGTATCAGAAGACTAATTCATAAAATATGGTGTTGATTTAGGAGATTATAAGATCCTAATGATTCATTACAAGCCATGATGAGTTATAATTAAATTTTAGATCTGGAAGGTTTCTACTGATTTGTGTACTAGAGTTCTACCAAATGAAATCACAGCAAGTTAGTCAAAAATAAACATTTTGGGCCGGCCTGGTGGTGCACTGCTACAGTGCACCGCTTGGGAGCATGGCGGCGCTCCCGCCGAGGGTTCAGATCCCACATACAGACCGGTTCCCACTCACTGGCTGAGTGAGGTGCGGGCGCAGCACCGAGGGTTGCGATCCCGTTGCCGGTCCCGGTCCGGTACGGGCGCGACACTGAGGGTTGCGATCCGTTGCCGGATACGAAAAAAAAAAGACAAAGAAAATAAAAATAAATAAACATTTTATGATAGGCCAATTTGTCAATTTTTGTAGAAATATGGTCTATAGACCACTTCTTTGAAACTTGCAAAATTTTAGATTTCTTAAACAAAGGATAGCAATGTCTTTTTTAAATAGTTATATTTATATTATACAGTTAGTTATATTTGCTACTTAGCATCATCACACCACTGAAGAAAAAAATACTTGGTAATATTTTTTGGTATTATTAATGTAACTTTTAAAAGATTTATTTTGAGCAGCAAAAAAGAGTAATATATTTGAATAATTTTCCTAATGACTGTCTTGAATACCTTTTACAAGTATTGTGTTTATTTGGCAGTGACATATGAAAACACGAACATGGTATTAACTAAACCAGAGCAAACAGAGGAATTGGCTTTGTTGGCTTTTACGTTCTTGACTTTGGCCATTCCTCAGTATTAATTAGTTAAATATCTAAAACAGGTGTCAGCTGGGGCCTCCCAACCTTTCGGAGATCTAGATTCTGTTGGCTCAGAAGCTAACCTGCCTCTCTGTTTCCCCAAATTTCTTGCCTGGAGAAGTCCTAAGCCCTCCTTAGGATTTCTGTAACTTCTCAGGGAGTGTCACTTCAGTGTCTGCTTCACTTCCTCTACCCCAGCTTCCTGATAGACCATCCTGGTGCAACTATGCAGAGGCAGGGAACTTGATCATCCAAAAAGAGAATATACTTAAACTATTGTTACTGAATAGATGGTTACAGAATCTTCCACCACGGGGCTGAATAAGGTAGGCACAAGTTCAGATAAATTCGAATCTATGCAAGTGTATCTTTTTTTTAGCCCAATAAAGACTTGAAGAATCAATTTATTAAAAATCAAATATACTTGGTGTAAAGTAAGGCAAGTCACAACTAAACTCAAAATGTTTCATTATTTTAGTTATACTAAGTTTCCATTTATATTGTCAGAGCTATTGCTCAGACCCTACGAACCTATTATACAGACTGGGTCACCAGACCCCTCACACACAGGTCCATGCCAGGTAATTAGGAAAGATTCCAGGAGCTATTGGAAGATAACATAAACTCAATCCTCATCTTCCTCAGCGGCAGCAGCTTACAGGTCCGGCAGTGGCAGTGGCCTTGCAGAGGGTCCCAGGGGCACTAGCAGCAGCAGCAGCAGCCTTAGCAGCAGTAGTGGCCTCCCCATGCCCCACCCCCACGGGGGGCATCCCAGGAATGGAAGGCACCATGAATCAGAGCCACTCATCCTTATACTTAAGTTCATAACCCAGGACACCTGAGTGCACATGTACAATTACACTAGACGATAACCAAGGAACACCTGAGCACATATGCCTATTTACATCAAATGCTTGGCAAGATTCTGAACATCTGAGGGGCCCTGACCATTTTTCCTATATTTTCCCAACACTTGGCTTTCATAACAATTTTAATATTTTATGTTTATTTGGGAATGATAGCCCCCTGGCAATGACTCCTAACATTTTAAAGCCTTTCTCTCCGTTAACCTTTTCATGTATACAATTAAATAGAGATATGTGCCATTTAATAGACTATTGCAATAAATCTGTTTGCAATATACATAGATTATCAGCTTGTTTTGTATGATTTATAAATTGTCATGTACCAGAATTACTTATATTAAAACACTTATCCTGAAACATCATCCTTAAGAAATAAGTTAGAAAAAAGTAAAAGGGCTAGTGTTCAGGCTTCTGCTCTGCTTGTAGGAATATCCTGACTGAAACTAATTTAAAAAATAAGTGGAGATTCAGGAAACAGAAAGTTTAGGGACTAGCAATGGACAAGCTGTTTAATGTTATATTTTTTAAAAAATTAAGTATAACTAATCATCACCTTTAAGATTTTAAAAACCAAGCCATAAATTTGCTATCCTTAAATAACACTTCGGTTTAATTATCATTTAAACATTTTTTATTCTCTCATTTCGGGTCTTTAATTTGGGTGATAATTTTTTACTATTTTTTTTAATATCTCAGAGATGCTATTAGTTCCCTTGAACAGTGTTTTACAGATTACTCATGAAAAAATAAATTTTAGGTGTCATAATTCCCCTCAAATGATATTCGTAAGTGTCTGTCCCTAGAACTTTCACTTGGTTTGGAAGAAACAAGATATTAATAGCCAAACTGAGAAAAAGATTTATGCAAAAGGCAAACAGTTCTTTAATTCTTTAGGTAGTGTTTTGTTTGTTTATTTGTTTTGTTAATTCTAGCCTTTTCTATTACTGTTTTAGGAAACATTACTGGTTTTATTCTGTTATAAAGAACAATCCAAATGATCGCTGGTGTCGCATAATATTTATTATTTAGCACTATACATAATTTAAAGAATCTGTTGCCATTACATTATTCTTTATAATGTAATGGCCACTTTGCAAACAAAGAAGGTAAAGTGAAGCCTGACTATTCTCATGTACAGAATCATCAGGCTGATGTGGATCATTTTGTGTGTGGATCATTTGAGTCCCCTGAAACCAGCCAGCATACCCTGAGAAGGTTGGGAACCAAAGGGTGCCACTCTAGCCACACTGATGACAGTGAACTAACCCAAGGAAGGATTCAGTTCATCCATGTTTATGCTTCTCTCATGATTATCAGGGCTCTTGAGGAGAGCTTGGTGCAGATCAAAGAAAACTGTGGCTCTTCCCTTTTTCCTCCACCCTCTGCCACCCAAACCTACTGCCTGGTCTCACTGTGGCCATGGAGGATGACAAGGGATTTGGTGACCTGTTCCCTGGAGGAATAGATGCCATTGCCTCTTGACTCATGGCACCACCATCCTCAGTCACCTAAGCCAGAGTCATCAAAGTGGATCATTCATTACGTCCTTCTTCTCAGCCCCCGTGGCTAACCAATCTGAATCCTGAATATTAAAATATAGTGGACTCATTTAGACAGAATCAGGCAAATATAAAAGTCATGACATTAATTATAGAGTTACCTAATCTGTAAGCCTTTTCTTTCTTTTTGAAGTGGTGGCTTTTCTGTGGGGGATAGAGCGGAAGGAACTCTTTGTTGTTCCTGATATTTGTTAAATTTTATGTGTGAATTTTTCCAGTTTTTATTAAATATTTGATACTGGGCTACAGCAACAGAAACACTGCAGCACTGAGCTTCATCACTATCACTCTGTCATTTTATAATTTAAATAAAAGATGACAGAGGATGCCATGGTTGTGACAATTTAATAGCTTTTTTAAAAATTACCTTTCTTTCCTTATACCAGATTAGAGATGAGGGTTGTGTGGAGGGAGTTCCCCGGCTGTTTATACTTCCATCACACTCATCCTTCAGATCTGCACTTGGGATTGCAGCTGCTGCCCTCTCTGCTTGTCCATCAGGACTATTAGCCTTGCCTAAATTAATTAATTAATTAATTAATTAATTAATTAATAAAGCAAAAATATACACTTTTGAGTGGTGCCTCTACAAGTTCATGGTCTCCCACATCAGCAGAGGCCGCAGTACTTTCCATCAGTCCTATGAGTCCACTATTTCATTCTCTGTCCCCTCAAGCCCACTCTCCTACCTGCTTCTTCCTCACAGTGAATTATCTTAATTCCAGTTTTCCTGAGAAAAATAGGGAGAGAGTTCGAGATTTGTACCACCTGCCAGCTCATTAAATATCGTCTAATTTAATCTGCACAGTCTGAGAGATCAATTGTTATTCCTGTTACAGTTAAGGTCACTGAGGCTCAGGTGAGTGGTGCTTGTAAGTGGTAGAGGTGGGATTGAAAGATGTCCACTTGGTTCCCACACTTCTCCTTCCGTGTGATCTGATCCTGCTCTAAAACAGAAAATATCAGATTGCTCATTGCCGTCCTCTAAATATAGCTCGCTCCTTATGAATCCATATTTCCATGATTTTCTTGTGCTTTTTCCTTCCTTAGGTTAATATCCTCCATCCATTCTCTGTATCTTCTCTCCTTGGTGACCCAGATCATTGACCTCTCATAACTTCAAACTCCCTCTTGTAATCACTCTTTTCTCTCAATATATACACATGTTTATGTCTCCCTCTGTTTTGAAAAAGAAAATTCCATCTGTCTTCCTTGCATGTGTCTCAGGGTGCTATCTTATCAATCTTTTTTCCTTCATAGCAAGTTTTTAAAAAGTACTTTAATTCAGCTTTGCCGCCTGCAATTCACTGTGTTCTGAACCAAGTCCATCATTTTATTAAAATTGTTTTATTCCAGTAATATTGGGTTTCGAGTTAGGAAATAACCACATCCTGTAGTCACTCTGCAGTCATGACCCTATGGGCTCTTTCTGCTGGGCATGACACCAACTTTGGGATAATACCTCATGGTTCAGAAAGTCCTTCAATGATTTTTGTGATACCATTTTCTTCTAGATTTGCATTCTTAAGTTCCTTTGGTGCCACCTCCTCCTCCCTTCATGCTCTGTAAATGTTAATGCTCTGCAATGTCTTATCATTGACCCTCTTCTTGCTTATCAACTTTAATAGAAGTGTTTTATCTGCATCTGTGGTTTTAAACTACCACCTGTGCTTATGTTCCCCAGTCCAGACCTCTAAGTGGCTCCAAGCCCCATATTTTTGATTGCCTAATGAACCTCCTTTGAAATCTCAGTCTACAGGTACAAAACCAGATTCAAAGTCTTTCTTTCTATCCATACTCCCTATCAACACAACTGGTACCGTGTAACACTCAGGTATACTCCAGTCAGGATTTGGGGAGGTGTCCTTTTTCCCCTTGCTCACTTCCAAATAAGGATCCTCTCAGACATTCCCAAAGTTTTCACAATGACGTCCTGTTTTTAGTCCTCAATTCTCTTGTGTTGCTTTGTACCTCCATAATTTCTTGCCTCAGCTAAAATTATTTTTACTTCTCTAGAATTTGTTTTATTTTCTGATTAAAGCAGTGGGTTAATTATGACCCATGATGAGTATTGTCATGTTTGTTCTGTTTATTGATTTTATTCATACCGACCACAGATGATGAGGTTTTGATTACTTATCTTCAGAGTAGTGGCATTTTACTATGTTGGTGTCCTTAGATCTTTTTCCATCTTGTGTTTTTATCTCTTTCCTGTGGTCTGCAAAAAACTTGTTTATCATGTTATAGAGCAGTAGTTTTTGTTGTTATTGTTTTGTAGAGTTTTTGTTTGTTTGTTTTGGATTTTTCCAACTTGAAAAAGTCCTAAAATTTTAAACAGGAACTTTGAAAAAAAAGTTTCTGTTCTATCTTTCTCTTTATACTGAACTTCACTTAAAATTTTTCTTAGATATCATGATGCTTAAGGAACATTTGTGCTACAGATTTCCCAAATAAATTGATAACTGCCTTTACTGACCCCCTGCCAATTGGATATATCAGCCGAGCTTGCAAGGATTTTCTGCTGTCTTGATGTGAGTGCCCCATTAGGACAGATAATAAAGGAAAGTGCAGTCTTGACTAAACAGGTTCTCATTCTGAGATTGTTTGCATTTGATCTGCTTTCAGTGTGACTTTTATAGCAAAGCAGCCATTATTAACATTTGCTAACAGCTTTTCTCTTTCTAGTTCCAAAAACTTCGTCTGGCCAAAAACACAAACAGGCACACTGATTTGTGCAAGTAAACACATCCTCATTCTTGTGTTCAACATGGGAAGTTTTCTCAGGCATCCCTAAAACTAGAATTTGAATCAGTTGTTCATTGCTGATAGCTTTATTACTATTTAAATGACTTTTTAAAAATTTTGGCTTTTTGGTATGTTTGTTAGCATATAGAAAGCAAGCCCACAGTAATTTAAAAAGCTGTGACTTACAGTGTATGGAATTGAGTGATGTTTATTCAAGGCAATTAGTAATAGATGCTACAAACTTTACAGTCTTCACTTCAATATTACACTTATATTTGCCTTTTAATAATATTTCTATATGTAAATATATAGAGACCCAAATATGTTCTTATATCTAGACCAGGACTAGACAAGAAATTCATTAAGATTAAAAGCAGTATATGTTTTTCTTACTAATAATCTTGATCTTTAAAGAATCAGTTCCAAGTCTACTGTTATTCAGATCTTTTTAAATAATAGCAATTTATTGTATCCTTGAAAAGGAATCAGTGTTGGAATTTTTATCATTATTTCTATGAATTTTCGGTGGATCCTTGCTATAAACTTTACACAGTATTATAATTGTTATATTCATTTATCTAATATTTAAAAGTAATACCCAAGAAGAATAATGCAAAAAAGAGAAAAGAAGAGAATGATTTTTTTCTTTGACTTATCTTTCATTTTCATCACTTACCCATTTTTTCCCTACAAATATTGAAAACCTGCCTTGTTTTTATTTTCATTTTTTACTCATTCCCTGTTTACTTTACACTTTAGTTTTCCTCGGTTGATATTTTTGTATTTGTGTCCATTGTAGTAATATTTCCCTACACAGAATGTTTTTTTTAAATGTGTTTCTGCCTAGCACACTAATTGGTCCATATATGTAGTACCCAGACATTGAAGGACAGGTAACTATAGATACCTTATTGAAGCATTTATTCACTCAACAAACGTTTATTTAATTCGGAATGTCAGGCTCCATGAAAGGTACTGAAATTACAATATGAATAAGAGACAGACGTGTTGTAGTTCCAATAAGTACAGGGACACTGTGAAAGTCAGATGAAGACAAATAGAAGCTATCTACACAAAAGGTCGTTAATTATGCAGCCTGTCCCTGCCTGCCTGTCCTGCTCTCCTGCCAGCTTAATCTCTGATGAGGCAGCTCTGAGCTCCTTACTGTTCTAAAGCCTCCATGCCTCCATTGCCCTACCCAGGTGCATGTGATCACAGTCTGCCTTCCCTTCTCCCTCTGGAGAATTCCTCAGCATCCACTGTTCACTCACGGGACCAAGCTGGCCTGTTTATTGCTCTCTGAGCATCATCTGCACTTTTCTGCTACTGTGAGTTTGCTTAGGCTCAACAATCTGCAGCACCCATTCTCAGTTCCCTCTCTGCCTGTCGAAATTCCAGTCGTCCTGCAAGCCTTCATTACTGTGCTTTTGCTATCCATGTTTACTTTCCTTATCTATGTCTACTCCTTTACGCAGTTGTGTTTTTATTTCACATCCCCCCCTTTCTGGAATGTAAGAATAAACAAACAAGCAAACAAACAAAACTGAACTCATGCATATCCCCTACAGAGCCTAGAAGTGCTTTCCATTCTGCTTGGGATAGAGGGTACATAGTAGGCAGATATTGAAATGTTCATTTGGTGCACAAAGACTATTTCACTAATATTTAATTTATTTCTACTGTATGCCAGACTCAGGGTTTGGCAATAGCATGCAGGTGAAATAGATAAGTTAACAGACAAAATACAGTCTAAGTGCTGCAACAGAGGTAGGCACAGGAAATTTATAGGAGTGGTATTAATTCAGATGAGTCAATGAGTGGATGAATACGTGAATGAATAATTTATCTTAATTCTCTGGAGCTCTCCTTTAGTACTCCACAATCCTCCAGGTGGATAAATCACCCCAATAATCTTCTGCTGCAACTACAGCCAGTGTCCTAATTTTTTCCTTCATAACATTCCTTAATTAGTATATCCACTCGGGTGGATACAGTATGGTTCTAATGAATGCTGTACACCTGCTTTCTCAGGTAGATCATCCAGAGCTTTAATCACTGCTTGGAATGATGTCTCCAATTGCTACATTAAAAATATTGATTTGGGAATTTAAAAAATGATGTTTAAGCCAAAGGTTAGTCTAATGTTTCATTATTAGCGACAGGTAAAATGTATTCAGTACTTCTGTTATCTGTGTTTTATTCCTATGTCTAAATTTTAACACTTTACTTGTTTGCTTCCCTTGGTTTTCTACTCATGGTGATTTGAAACAACCTTTCTATTAGAGTTCTTTGCATGAATAACCTCAAGTTCTTATTTTTTCTGGACTTTATTTATTTACTTATCCATTTATTATTCTGGACTTCATTGTTTTTTCTACTAAAAAAATCTTTTTCCTTCTCTGGCTTCTTTTATTTTGCCTTTTAATCATAAAAATTAAGGAGGCATCTTGAGCCTGCACTATGATTTAGTAAGTGTTTTCAACTGGGTCCACACTCAGTGTAAGCATTCCATGCATTTCAGACATAATCAGTGTCATTGTGCTGTAAGATGTCAGACCACATACAGTTCAGACTTCAGGTCTTTCAGCAGAAGGGACTACTCAACTTAATTGTTATATAATAAATGTTCAAATGAGACCTACAGTTGAGTTTAGAAATGTTTCTTTAATTGGTTGATTTGGGGTTTTTTCCTCCTTTCTGCCATTTCATGCTAGATCCCTATGAGCTCAAACTCATAAAACAAAAGACATCACCACTTCTTCTTTGTTTGATTTAGTTATTCAACAAATGTATGTTGAACATCTACTGTGTGCCATTCTTTTTTCCTTTGTGCAAAGAGGTATGGAAACAAAACTAAATAAATATAATTAATATGTTAGGAGAGAAAAATAAAGTAAAGAGAGGGCATTGGGAGTGACCAGGGGAGGAAGTATAATATTTTACACAGGGTATTCAGAGAAAGTCTCTCAGGTGAGATGCATTTGAATAGAGACCCAACTGAAGTAAGAAAATGCGTCTTTCAGGGCTTGCAGACATCTTCTGGGGGGAGCATTCTAGGTAGAGGTGGCAGCAAGCGTCAAGCCTTCATGTGCTCAGGGAACAGAATAGAAGCCATTGTGGCTAGAGCAGAATGGTCAATGCAGAGAGGCAGGAAATGAAAGCAGAGAGAATGCGCGTGTGACATCATATAGGATCTGTCCACCATGATGAGGAGTTTCTATTTTATTCTGAGTGAAATGGAAAGGCATTGGAGGGACCTGAGAAAAGGAGAGACACATGATCTAACATGTATTGAAAAAGATTAGTTAGTGAGTAGTACTGGTTTTCTTCTGCTGCAAAACAAATTACTACAAATTAAATGGCTTAAAATAACACATATTTATTATCTCACAGTTTCTATGGGTTGGAGCGGATGGGCTGCTTAGCTGGGTTCTCTGCTCAGTCTTGCAAATTGAAATCAAGGTGTCTCATTTGAAGCTTGGGGTCCTCTTCCAGCTTATTCAGGTTGTTGGCAGAATTCACTTCCTGGAGGATGTAGGACTGAGGCCCCTGCTTTTTTGTTTGTTTGTTCTGGTTGTAAACCGGGGGATGCTCTCAGCTCCTAGAAGTGGCTCTTAGTTCCTAGTCCCGTGACCCTCTCACAGTCTGGTAGTTCACTTCTTCAAAGCCAGCAGGAGAATCTCTCACACCTTGAATCTGTCTTCAATTTGCTAAGACGGAGGTTTCTATAACATAACATAATCACAGCAGTGACTCCCCCATCACCTTTGCCATAGAATGTAAACTAATCAGGAGAGTGACTGTCCAACCATATTCACAGGCAGAAGGGCAGGTGCACCACGGGGTAGGAATTTGGAGGGAAATCTCAGAATTTCACTTGCCACACGAGTAAAGAACAGAATTGTGGAAGAGGCAAGATGCAAAGCTGGAGACCAGTTAGAAGGCACTGGAGATGTCTAAGCCAGTGCTTCTCAAAATTTAAAGTATATATGAATTTCCTGACTATTGTGTTAAAATATAGATTCTGACTTCATAAGGCACGGTGGAGGCCTGACTCTCCTAACAATCTCCTGGGTGATGGCTGTGGTACTCATGGAGTAGCAAGGTGTAGGCAAGCAATGACAGTGGACTGGGCTAGGGTGGTAATGGTGGAGTTGAGAGATGGCTCGATTAAGGAAACATTTTGAAGGCAGACCCAAAAGACTTTACTGAAGGGAAAACTGAGATATCAGGATAACTTTTAAGTTCAGGGGATGGCAAAAACTGAAGGAGGAGCTTGTTTCTGGGCAAAAATCAAGAATTCAGCTTTAGATATGCTTAGTATAAGATGTCTTTCAGAATCCAAGTGGAGAGGATATGGAATGCGATGGGAAATACCAGGTTTATACATCATATACAGTGTTATCGGAGACTTAAAGTTTTGTCTCTGTGCATCACAACTATGTGACTTTCTACATTTGCTTGGAATTTATTTTATTGTAATAAAAGTGTAAGCAATGAAAAAGACCTTAATGATTTGTGCTACAGTT
This sequence comes from Galeopterus variegatus, assembly GCF_000696425.1. NCBI lineage: Eukaryota > Metazoa > Chordata > Mammalia > Dermoptera > Cynocephalidae > Galeopterus > Galeopterus variegatus. Next base: position 176,097 of record NW_007728226.1, read on the forward strand.
TGTCTCTCTGCTTCTCTTGCATTGACATTAATAAAATAAGCAGTGTTTTCTTGTCCCTATGCCAGAGTTCCTTACAGTGAAATTAACATATCATTACTCCAATCAGTAAAGCTATTCCTAGAAGCCAACATATGCATCACTGTGCATATTTATAGCACTCAGACACTCTCTAGGAACAGAGCTAGACTTTAAAATAAGTTTTCAGCAGCTATCGATTCTGGTAGATGCCTCACTATGAGATTTATTACTTGATTTTTCCTGAAGATATAGGCAGTTTCATGGTGTGACTATTATTTTCTTCCTGGGCTAAATTATGTAGAGTTAACTTTGTCAAATCATGAGAGATGGCCATTAGATTGAGCTTGGATAGAAGTTAGTCCTCACTGAGTCCCTTATCACAGAAAGAGGATGGCATAGACTATGGTTGTACTGAAGATATATGTTTGCTTATAATTTCCGTACATCCCAATTATGTAAAATCTTGGCCTTACCACACTCATTTTCTGAAAGAAAAACATTCTAAGGGATGTAAGCTGAAAACCATGCTACCATGCTGCTCTTTCTGGTGATGGCTGTGGAAATGCTGGTGTTTAACCAGAGAATTGTTTAAGACTTGCACTCTCAACATTTCAAATATTTTAATAGAAATTTAAATAGAACATACCTGTTCTTAGCACTGCTTGGATGCTAAGTCAATGAGGCTACCAGAGATGGTTCATGGTTTTAGGAATGACTGAAATAAAGGCAATACAGGGCAATTTTGGTTTAGAGGACTGTTCATTCTGTGGAATAGGTGAAAATTCACTTCACTGTAAACAAAAATCTTTATAGAAAGCCCTATTTTTTATTGTTAATAAAACTTTGTAGGTATTATGACCAGAAAAAAAGGGGAGGGGGGAAAGATTTCAAGCATAGCTTGATGATTGTGTTTTTATAAATAAGACCCCACGCAGATGGAAATTAAACCAAATCATTCTATGGCAGGGGGTGACAGTAGGTCTGAAGGGGGCTACCCCGTGGAGAGTGCAAAGAAAGTCAGAGCTTAACTCCTGTCATCTGGACTCCTTTCAATTTAGGACCCTTGGCTAGGACTGACCACCTTATATGAAAATTAGTCTTTCTGTTAATTTGGAAGAATGTGATGGCTGGACAAAGACATTGTCAAACCCTGAACTTGGCATGGTTGTTCTACGGGCCTCTTTTTATAGTGTTTCATATTAAAACCTAGAATCTAAATCTAGGCATAATTGATTTATGATTTAGTTCAGAGATGTTCCAATTTTTTCTCCTGTTGTATCTATTTTTTTGTAATGTATGAACTACTTTATACTATAAAATTTAGCTTTTACATGGTAATTTAAGAAACTAACTTCTTACCTTTTCTTTTCTTAGGAGCACTGAATCAAAAAAATTGGGGAAAGAAATATCCAACATGTAATAGCCCAAAACAGTCTCCTATCAATATTGATGAAGATCTTACACAAGTAAATGTGAATCTTAAGAAACTTAAATTTCAGGGTTGGGATAAAACATCTTTGGGAAACACGTTCATTCACAACACTGGCAAAACAGGTAAACTGTCTGCATTCTATTTGCCTTGATTGTGTTTTTCGGACCTAGTGTATGTTTAGATTAGTTCCATCTCAAATTTTTCTTTTTTTAAATGACATACTATGAACTAGTTAGAAACTATAGGTAGAAGATAATAAATGGAGCAGAGAAAATTTGAAATTTAGACAACATTTTGAATATTTGTACCAAAAAAAGACCGATGTTGTCATGTCATGTTTTCCAGTAACATAACAATAATGATGCTGCCACTAGAAGATATAATAAAGATAATGTGATTTATAGCTAATATAACTTGGTAACTTAATCACTGGTTAGTCACTTAATGAGAATTTCCTTTTCTTGGACATTATAGTTTGATCTTTTCTGTTCAACCTCATGCTATAGTCAATATTTGGATATGAAAAAACAATTGACATTGAAGAAACAATTTAAATTGAAGAAAACAAATTACTAGTGTTCTATGTGGAAAGTTCAAAATTCTACACTATCCGTAGAAAACACTCTTAAAGGGTTTTCTTTTTGAGAGTATCTTTTTTAAAAACACATGCAAAATGTAATACCTTAAAATAAAAAAGATTTCAGTAAGCTATACGTGGACAAAACAATTTTTTAAAAGTGTGATCTATTCCTCTGATATTATATTTTAAACAAAATTGTATACCAAGAGGTTATGTGAAAACAAACATTCACATAGGACAAATATTAGAAAAACATTCAAAATTATAACAGTAGCTCTGTTGGGGTGGTTTTATCATTAGTTATTTTTTTCCCTATTTTCCATATTTAGGAAATACAATTTATTTGGATGTAATAATTTAATTGTGAATCCCATGAGGGTAGGGATTTTTCTACATCAGTGCCTGATACATAATAAACACCCAATAAGTACTTCTGGAATGAATAATTAATAAAAATATAAATGTTATATTATTACTTAAATACATAAAAGTATATTGTCCCATACCTTGACATTTTCATTACCAGCTTTGAAGGATGTTACTAAGCAAGAAGGCATGTAATCTCTGCTTTGTTTTTCTTGGGGACAGTGGTTAAGCATGTGATTGTTACAGCCACACTGCTTGGGTTCACTACTGGCTCTTCGAATGACAGTGTGGAACCTTGAGCGAGTTACTTAACCTCTGGTGACTCAATTTCCTTATCTGTAAAATAGGGATTGTAGTGTTATCTATTTCCTACTTTTGTGTGAGGATCAAGTGGTTAGTTCATGCAAAGTAATTAGTGCAGTGCATGGAACATTGTGAGTGATAAGTGAATGTTGACTGTTATCAGTAGCATAATTGTTATTGTGCTTGTCATCATTATTATTATCATAATTAGTAGAAGTTTGTATTCCTAACTGGCTTGCCAATATGTTGGATTTAGTCTCTGATGCCAACAGTGACTTCTGATGGAACAAAGACTATTTAAATCTGATTTAGAAACATCAAAATCTTGCATTAGACTTTCAGGAGAACCATTATTCTCCAGAGGATCACAAAATATAGTCAGATAATATCTGCTGTGGAGCTCATATAGAGAAATTTAAGAATCTGATGGTTGCCACTCAGGTTTCAAACATGAGATGTCCAACACCCCTTCAATAGGAATGGGTTTCCTGCCTTCCCTGCCATAGCCTAAGTCACAGATTTTGGAGCTTGATGAAGCCTGGGATAGTGCTTGGAGGGATAAGGAGATGGAACAAAAGCCACAGCCTTATAAGGAGTAGAGATGGGCAGAGGAAGAAGGTGGGAGCACTCCCAGGAGAAGACTTTTCTTCTTTTGACCCTTCTGTTCCTTCTCCCTTTACTCTCTGTTCCCTCACTACCATCAAATAACTTAGGGAAGCAGAGCTTTGGAAGAACAGCAATATCAGGGCACCAAACCAACAGGGCAAGTGGACTGTCTGTCTTCTGCTATTAGAATCATATAGTAGTTAAGGTCTTCAGCTAAGTTTACATTTATGGAAATAAGATATATTAAGTATATTGTGCAGAACTACAAAGTTTAGCTTCTAAAATGGTGACTTAATTTTTTTAATTTATCAGATGAATGATTTTCTTAATGTATCTTACATAGAAGAAAAATTGTTGAAATTTACAATTTTGTTTTCAGAAACTTAGAAGCCATTTTATTGGTTTTCCTTGTTTTGGTTTTTAGTGGAAATTAATCTCACTAATGACTACCATCTCAGTGGAGGAGTCTCAGAAACGCTGTTCAAAGCCAGCAAGATAACTTTTCACTGGGGAAAATGCAATATGTCATCAGATGGATCAGAACATAGTTTAGAAGGACAAAAATTTCCACTTGAGGTAAGTGAGTAGTAGTTCCACTGGGTTACCATTTCATTTTCCAAATCATTGAGATTTTATTTAGAATATAATCTGATTAATTTTTAACTCAAATTTTATAATTATTCAGTATTACTGATATTTTGATAACTTGATTAACATTTACCCTCCTCACTAGACTGAGTTCGGTGAGGGTAAGACCCCTCTTTGATTTTCCACTCCCTGGTGACCCATCGTGCCAAGTAATAGGTGATCAGAGAATGTTGATTGAGTAAATGGATGAATGAAGGAATGAAAGGGGAAATTTTATCAACATACCAGAGAATCCTTTTCTTTAAATCCTTTTATTAAAATGAGAGAATTTTTCAGCTTTAAAATAGGTAAAATAAATATAGTTATAATAAATAATGAGTGTGCAGTTGAAATAAACATTTTCATACATGTCTGGAGAGAATCTAAATTGAAGGCCTTTCTGGGAAGCAGTTTGCTTGTTTTTGTCAAGAACTTTAAATAGTTTATTCTCAATACTCACTTCAATATGTAGGAAGTTAGTGTAAAAATTATTATAGATATGTTCAAAATGTATATGCAGAGATTTTTTTGAAATAATAAAAATTGAAACAAAAGGCAATAATTATGATAGGATATTACAGATCTTATAAAAAATTATGTTCTTGTATGATATATTTATACAAAAAGCATTCATCATAAAATATTAATGCTTTTGAAAAGAAAAATAGAAAATGGTATAACCAAGATTATTATTACAATTTTGTAAAACATGAAAACTAATAAAATAGTGACTGAGAGTAATGTCTGAGTGAAATGAACGAGGTTTGAATCCTGGCTCCACCACTGGGTTATTAGTTACATCACATGACATTGTATAAATTACTTAATGTAACTAAGCTTCCATTTCTCTTCAGAGAAATTGATATAAAGAAATACTAGTACCTGCCTTATAAAGTTATGATGGGGATTAAGTGAGGGAATGAATTACTGCTCTAATAAAGGTAATTGAAGAAAACCAAGAAAATGTTAACAGTAATTTTCTCTGGGCGATGGCATTGTTTTCTCTTAGTTTCTCTTTTAAAATCCCCATATTTTCTAAATTATTTATAATGAAACTATATTACTTTTATAATTCAAAGTAATTATTATTGATAATAAAAATAAGACTAGGGTAAATTATCTCTTAAAGGACAAAGACTTTTCTTAAATGTGGATAAGCCCATTCATATTTATGGCTTATAATTTGGGGGGGGTTGTATATTAAATTCAAAAAGTACTTAAAGGAAAGCACGTTTATCAAATTTTGTTTTTCAAAGAAATAAAAATCAACTTAAACACATAACGTCTTACTCAGAGTTTAACTTTCTTACAATATTACCTATTTAGAACAAAGATGAAAATCAAGAAAAACCCTATGAACAAAAAAATCCCTGAGCAATCAAAATAAATGGTACAGAATCCATGCACTAAATCTCCTTTTTTAAAAAATTCAAAAGCCTCTCAAATCACCTCTCAGAGGTATTGTTTGTTTTAAAACACTCTCCGTGTAATTGTATAAGCTCGAGAGGACCCGAGGAACATCCTTGAGTTGCTCTGTTTTGCTTTTTGTTTTTTTGGTCTCCTATATCTCACAATCAAGTCTTCTCAATTCTACTCCTAAATGATGTGGGAGGTCAGAAAAAATTCAAGCCACCATTGTCTCTTATTTGGATCATTAAACGTCCGTGTTGCTGGTCTCCCTCTCTCCAGTATTAACCTCTTTCAGTCTGTCCCCGTTCTCCCCAGCTCTACCCCCTCCCCTCTCCTGTTAACTGAAATGCATCAGTGGCTTTCTTTTCATTGTTTTCAGTGCCAAACTGCTGGGACAATCTCACTGTCCTTTCTGGCGTGTCCCCTGCCTACCCTCCAGCCTCATCTCTTTTCTTTCACATACGCTCAGCTGAGATCATAAGAAATGACTTTCAATTTCCCACACTTCTCGAACTTTCTTGCTGTAGACATTTCCCAGGCTGGTCACTCTGATTTTGAACACATCTATTCTGCCTTTTCAGCTGGCTAAAAAGCTCCTCATCCTTCAGCAGTCAGCTTAGAAATCCTCTCTCTGAAAAGGCTTTGGTGACCCACCCAAGGGAAGAGCCACTGACATCTTCTGCTTTACCCTCTGTGTTCCTCCCATCAGAGCATTAACCACACTGAATGTTCTCAGAGGCTTTCTACACTTACCTTAGTTACCCTTCTATCTAGCTGGGTTACCTGATTACCAAGGCCATGACATGAAAAGCAACAAATTATAAGTGGGAATACAGGCCTCTGCAGACAGATATATGGACTGAGGTAGAAATTAACAAAGAATAGCCTCACCGCAGGAGAGGAGAGTTAAAATACAAAACTTAAAAGTCTTCTGGGATTTTTTTTTTTTTTAGGTACAAGCAGAGAGTCCTTGAGAATTTCAATGTTCATAGAGAACTGTATGATAATATTAAATAATGGTAACTCTGGACCATCAAGGAAGGCATGCACACTTAAGAATGAAAACCATATTTGAAAGAATTCCAGCAAAATAGTTAAAATAACATTTGATAATTTATTACATTTAATAATTGCTCTAGTAAATTGTTACTGCAGTGTCCCCTGGTAATCTCAAAGTGGTATTTTTGGTTCTAGATATCTCTAATTTTGTCTTTCCTTCCTCACTGAGATGATGGATGATAGTAAATGTAGTTGTGCATACATGTAATTGATAAAATATTTTGAAAATATACAGAATATAAAATTATACAGTTTATACAGTTTTTCAAATAGAATTTATTGCATTGGTCAATTGTTTTATTAAGTCTCTTTGCTGACTTTTGTGAAGTCTTTGTTTGTAATAAAACTATCATTGTTACATTTATAGATGCAAATCTATTGCTTCGATGCAGACCGATTTTCAAGTTTTGAGGAAGCGGTTAAAGGAAAAGGGAAGTTAAGAGCTTTATCAATTTTATTTGAGGTAATCATTATACATAGATTTAGCATAAACTTAATTCATATTTTATTTGCATGAAATATCAAGACATACTTTCTAACAAATAAAAGAACTCACAAGTGGAATGGTAACTGGTGGTCATTTTTAAAAAGGGTGACCCCTTGGTTTGTCTGTTTAAAAGGGGGCTCTTGTGTTCATTAATTGGGTACGTCTCTTCCAACTGGAATGAACTGTTCTGCAAGTGCACAGGTTTGCTTATTTGTACATGCATAGCTTCATAATTATATAACTAACTGCAAATCATAATATTTTAAATTTTACTTTTCTTAGAGGAAAAGGTAAAAGTTATTTGGTATTTGTTTATTTTATTTGTCTTTACCTTGCTGTGAAAAAAATAAGTGTGTTTGGAACACATCATTTTTGAGTACAGATGCTCCTCAACTTACTTACAATGGGGTTAAGGGCCTGATAAATCCATCATAAGTTGAAGATATCATTATCTTTAAAAAGCTCCAATGGGTATTTTGGAGACATGATGTGATGTGAAAAGACAAAGCACAGTATTCAAACAATGTTGGCAACACAGTGCACTGTAGAGTTGTTATCGGTTGTTTACCCTGCTAGCCAGCATCGCCGTGAGAGAGTAACTAACCACATATCACTAGCCCCAGAAAACATCAAAGTTCAAAATTCAAAGTACAATTTCTACTGAATGCTTATTGCTTTTGCACCATCGTAGTCAAAAAAAATCTTAAGTCTGAACCAGCGTTAAGTCAGAGATTATCTGTACTTAAAATGGAGTTAAACTGTTCAATTATTTTTATTGAATAGTTAATTGAATGGTTTATCCTGGCTTCAGAATGTCATTCTTCTTTAACAGGTTGGACTAGAAGAAAATTTGGATTACAAAGCGATTATTGATGGAGTCGAGAGTGTTAGTCGTTTTGGTAAGCAACATGGAGAAATACCTTTCTTCGAGATTCTATTTTGGTTGCATATGAATTTTTACATTATGATAAAGATCACTTGTTCCAGATGGTGGAAAGGTATACATTTTTAAAGAGGAGCAATCCCTCACTTCTCACACTTGAAGGTTTATACATTTCTCACCAAATAAAGAACAATTTATCAGAAAATTTTGTTAAAAATCATAATATTAACGTAAGTGTGAAATTGAAGTTTTCTAAATGTATTTTTGGAAAAATTTAATTATGTCGTGTATTTAAAACATATTTATCTATTCTGTCTCTGCATTGTACATCCCTTAAAGATACTAACTTCTAATCTGAAACTAGTTAATTTTATAAAAATAATACTTTAAAGGAATTTTTACTCAAGTTAAAATTTCTTGGGGTTTCCTTGATAAATCCTTTGCTTTACCAAATGAGGAGATAAGATTTTTGGAAGGTGAAGCTTAAGTAGAACAAAATGCAGTATGCTTTGGTATTGTTCTGCCTGCTATCTCATGGATCTTGTAATTTGTCACAAGAAGTGCTTTTGACAACATTGGTGATAGACTACAGACCTGTTATTATTGTTTTATTTTTATTAAGCAGGGCATTAATGCTGTACTGAGTGATCAATAAAATGAGGATTATTCCTCTCCAGGAAGCTGCAAAATTTGAAATCAGAAACAAGACTCACATAAATCCTTTTCTTGAAAGCAGAAGGCTAGTCTAGGACTGATTCATCTTTGTCGATTACATGTGAGGTTCTGAATTGACTGAACTTTCCAAAAGTCAGGAGTATGTGAACTCCTGCAGTGCAGCTTTCATTTTTTTTGAAAGGCACAATCAAACACAAGATGAAGCTGTTATCTCTCTCCATCCACCCAGATTGAAAAATTCAACACTGAATGCCATAAGCCACCCTTAATTTTCCCCTCATTGATTCAGAAAGTGGATTCTATCCAGACTGAAAGAAGGCAGCTAGTTTCAGTTCCTGAACTTGAAAATGTATAAAATATGAATTCTGAATGTTCCAGGCCTGGCACCAGCCTGTGGGGACAACAAAAGTGATGTTAACACTGGGTTGTTAACCCTGACTTGTGTAACCGTGGGACCTTAGACACTTTCTCTCAAGGATTCTTCCCTTATTTCTGAGGGTCTTTAGGAAGATGCTCACATGAGCTGAAGAACAAATTTGCTCATGTTCTTTGACTGAAGTTTCCTTTTTAATACATACTGTCTGCAAGTCATTGAGAGAGGTGCTTCATAAGAGCAACAGTGACCACTTACTACCCACCCCCCAAGAATATGGATTCCCTGACAGCATTATTCTGCCTATACCCTGACTCTTAATTTGGAAGCAGTACTGATAGTTCTTGGACTGGCTGGGGTCAGAAACTAGTCTGTGCTCATTTACCCTATCTGTCTGTCTCTCTACCCAGCTACCTATGCACCAACTTTCTATTTCCTCTATTACCATAAAACAAAATCCTCCATGCCTGTTAACTTACCCCACTAAATACTTAGTATTTCCATCTACTCAGCAAGCATATCTAAGGCTATACGATTGGTAGAGGGCAGAGCCAGGGTTTACATCCTAGTCCACAAAGTTTGTTCCACCATACTGTGGAAATTTATACTAGTTATATGTTTCAGAACACATATAAAATACTTGTCAATTTTATTTGCATTGTTGTTAGACATGATCTGCCCAAACTAAATAAGTTAAGTCTTCCTGAAGTTAAATGTTTCCATTTTGAGAGTTCTTGAATTGAGAGACTTTAGAAAATCCCCTAGCACCCAATAAACTGAAGCCTTCCCGATATTGGCAGCCAGCCATTGCTGCAGGGAAACTTCAGGACTGAAGGTAGTTCTTGTCTTTAGAGAGCAACTGTGGAACTGCAGCTAAACTCCCAAATCCCTCTCCATGTGCTCCATATATGAGTTTTCCCAAAAAATAAATAAATAAATAAAACACTTTTCAACCGTCATTCAGATTATAAAATCTACCTTGTTATAATATGGTCTAGTTGCTTGTTTTCTATATTCCCTTCTAAGAGACAAAGCCCATTTCTCTTTCCTTTCCTCAGCACCCCTCCCCACACACACACTTCTTTCTTTCCCTTCTTTCCACCATACCTACTGTATAGATAGGAATTGTTCTATTCATGAAATGGAGAGAGAGAAGGTGATGTTGTAGCAGTACAAAGACAATACATTAATATTCCCCAAGAAGAGCACATAAAAAAGAGAAGTTAGTTGAAATCTTTCAAGTTGCAAGGAAGAGACTCACCCCAGGTAACATCATCAATGATTCTCAGATAAGAGTTCTCATTACTTATGGTGCTTTCTTAATCATAAGTTCAGCCCAGGAATTTGTACACTGAAAAATCCTCACTGGTAGTTTTGATGTGGCCCCATCTTCAATAGCATTGTCCTAAGGAATAGGAGTTGGTTTTAAGTATTTAGAAGCTGTTCCCTAGTGCTTGGCCCTGCTGTGGTCTTTATCTCTGTGTCTGTCTCCCTCTCCATCTTTCCCCTTCCACTATCAACCTCCCCATGGAAGGATCTGATTAGTTGATTCATTAATCATCAATATTTGTTCAAGCAAATAGCGATTGCATGAATGAATGATTGATCCCAAATAGAAGAGCACTGGTCAGGTATTACAATAGTGAGGTGATTCATATGAAGCACATGTTTTTTCCAAGCCACAAAAAAAAAAAAAAAAAAATCAGTTTTCTCAGAAGATGAAGGGGTAATTGAAAATCACTACTGTAATTGAAAAGTCCTGTGATATCTAGGACAGAAGCTTAGGGCATGTATGTAAATAACCAAACAAAAGGTACAAAATAGTTAACACGTCCATAAGAACTGTAATTGAAAAGTCCTGTGATATCTAGGACAGAAGCTTAGGGCATGTATGTAAATAACCAAACAAAAGGTACAAAATAGTTAACACGTCCATAAGACAGACTAGATGACTGCTATTGAGGTTCAGAATGGATTCTATATTGAGGAGAAAGAGGGAAATATCAAAAACTCTCTTTTTATTCTTTCCCTTCCTCTTAACTTTTTTAAAAAATTTCTTTCCAATTTTAAGAAAATTCTCTCTCTCAGGTCTCACTTCTGCTTTCCTTTTCCTGGCTTTTAGCTCTCTTGGTATCCATTTATTTCCTGCCTAATTAGCAGTGAATCAATTTCTGGCTCCTTATCCAATTAGTATTCTCCACACCCACATTTCCACAAAATATTTGTAAGATAAATTTTGTCTTCAGCAGAAAAAGGAATAATTACAGTCCATTGATGATTAAGGAGGGGTTCTTTAATCACAAAAATTTTCATGTATTAAAAACATAAGTTTGAAATTGGAAATTATTCATAGATTAAAAATAAATATTCTCCTGAGTTTCTGAGAACTCGAATATGAGTCTGAATTCTGATCATCTTATCTTGATATTGGAGGAGAGGAGGAAATACTTTTAGAAGTTACAAATTAGTCCATTAAACCAAACATAACTTGAACTTTCTAATGGATTAAAACTAGATTTAGTTTGTATCTACACAACACTATCAATTCAGTCAAACAGGTTTTTATTTCTAAGATTCATTCTTTAAATCAGACTGAAGGCAGTTGTATCTAACTTTAATTATTAACGTTACCCCTCCTTTCTTCAAGTGTTTCTGTGTTATGGAAAATTAATACTCAATAATCTAACTTTTAAATAGAAGTATTTTTTTTTCTTTGAGGCTTTCTGGATATGCCCAATCTTTATAGAATTTAGAGCTAGAATAGACTATGTTCATCTAGTCCAGTCATTTTATTTTATAAAGTAGCAAATGTGGTTTAAAAGACTAAAACCTTGCAAAAGCTTTGCTTTACTTGGGGTTTTTGACCTTGGCTACATGTTTGCAGCACGTGGGGATTTAAAAAAAAAAAAAAAAAAAAAAACACAGATGCCCAGCCTCCGCTGCTGGATTTTAATTCATATGGCAAGGGTGGGGGTCTGTGGTATTGGTATTATTTTAAAGCTCCCCAGATGATTCGAATAAGGAGTAAAACTATCTACACTGTGCCACCTCACTTAGGCTAAATTAATTGGCTTCAGCAACTATTTCTCAATGACTTAAATCTAGACAGGACAGAAGACATGCACTAGGCTGGATAGTTAGGAGGGTAGAAAATGAGTTAGACACAGATCTCATTAGGAAGCAGATTGCTGCCTATATGAGTGTGGCTGGTACACAAACAGCTGCATGACCAAGGCAGCGCTATTGGTAAGTGCTACTGGAAAGCTGCAAAAATGAAAATGGGACTATTCAAGGAGACAGATTATTTGGATTGTTTCAGAGTTTGAAGGCCAGATGGACCACTTAGGAAAGCTCCACCAAATTTTGTATGGAAATTCTCTAGTATGGATACAAGTTTATATACAAAAATAAATCAGTATTGTTTTATGTGCATGTATGTGTATATACATATACATGTATATACACACAAGATGAATATATATATGCATATGTGTGTGTATTGTATACAGAATATATTTTCCACTCTAACTTGCCTTTTTACTCTCTTAATAGTGACTATTGATGAATAAATCTTGATTATTGTGTTTGAAAATTTATCATTTTTCCTTTTACTGGTAATGTTTTTGTGTGCCATTTCAGAAATCTCAACCTACCCTAGGGTTATGAAGATAATTTTCTATATTTTCCTTTAAAAACATTATTATTCTGTTCACGTTAAAATCTGCAGTCTACTTAGAACTGATTTGTGCTTATGGTGTAAAGTAGAAAATCAAGATTCACTTTTTTCCGTAAGGATATTCAATTGATACAGCACTGTTTATTGAAATGGCCATTTATTCCACACTCCATAGCAATTTTTCCTGTCATCAGGCAGGTTTGGGTTGGGACTCTCTGTTCTGTTCCACTGTTCTTCTTTTTGCACAAATACCTCACTATCATGATTTCTACAACTTTATATGGTTGGTCTTCCTTTTGTGGTAATGAAAGTTCTCCAGATTTGTTATTATTCAAGATTGTCTTAACTTCTCTTTGCACTTACATTTACATATCAATTAACACACATGCACACACACACCCCTCCCCCTTCAAATTTAAAAGTTCAATAAATCTGTAAATCAATTTGGGAAAAATCAACACCTTCACAATACTGAATCTTTCAATTCATAAACATGATATTTTCCACCCCTTTAAAAGTTTTATTTAATTCTCTCAAGAATGTCTTGTAATTTTCATTATAGATATTTTGCACATCAATTGTTAGATTTACTTGTGTTTGATATTTTGTTGCTATTTTAAGTCATATTGTCTTTAATTTCATTTTCTATTGTTTGATACTGGTACATAGAAATACAGTTGTTATTTTATATCGGTCTTATGTGCACTGACTTTGCTAAATTCACTTATTAATTCTAATAGTCCATAAATTATTTTCAATATTTTGCATGCATTATCATGCTATTTGCAAATTGTGATGGTATTATTTCTTCCTATGCCATCCTTATGGCTTTTGTTTCTTTTCCTTACTTTATTGCACTGGCCCAGTCCTCCAGTCCAATGTTAAATAGAAGTGGTGATAGCAGAACATCCTTGTCTCATTTCGATAAGTCATCCTTAAATGTGATATGGGCATTTGAATATAATCTTCATCAAAATAAGGTTTTATTTTTGTTTTTCATGAACTGGTATTGAATCTCATCAAATGATATAACTATATCTATTGAGATGATCATATGATTTCTGAATATCTTTAATACATAAAATCCTCTTTGGCATCTTGATGTTGTAAAGATAAAGCACCTAATATTGCATAGTGATATATGAAAGACAGTTTGGGTTATGCTACCTTTATCACTATTTTTTTAATTTTTCTAAAATGTTATTAAATTTTCAGTTCTCAATAAATACATAGCAGTGGCTCTGCTTCATAGAAGCTTTGAACAGCTTAATTCCAGTGTTGGGATTCCAGCTGCGATGTATATTATTACTTTGTAGGAAAACAGGCTGCCTTAGATTCATTCGTATTGCTGAACCTTCTTCCAAACTCAACTGACAAGTATTACAGTTACAATGGCTCCTTGACATCTCCTCCCTGCACAGACACCGTTGACTGGATTGTTTTTAAAGATACAGTTAGCATCTCTGAAAGCCAGGTAATCTTGGAAATTCAAACAAATGAAGTAACTTGAAGCAATTAAAAAGAATTATTTTCTAGCTTTGCTGTAGAAAATCTTTTTTAAAGAGTTTACTGATGCTTTTGATGCAGATATGTTAAATTATTTGGCCTTCTTTCCAGCTGGCTGTTTTTTGTGACGTTCTTACGATGCAACAGTCTGGTTATGTTATGTTGATGGACTACTTACAAAACAATTTTCGAGAACAACAGTACAAGTTCTCTAGGCAGGTGTTTTCCTCATATACTGGAAAAGAAGAGATTCATGAAGCAGGTATGTACTGAAGCATAATTTTTTTACAACCCTCATAGATTCAATATAGGAGTTAATTGTGGTATAATGGAAAATATACAAGACTTAGAGTTTTAGAAATATTTTGATTATTAGTTTTGTAGCTTTAGGAGAGCTGTTTAACTCTCTTAATTTGTTACTGTGTATCTATAATGGCAATTTAAAAATTCATTCTAGCCAACCGCCAGAAAAAAAAATCATTCTTCCCCATATACATAACTCAGTTTTACAGATGAGAGAGAAAAACAGATTCAGTAAGGAAAGTGATTTTTCCTGAGCACACAATAATATGTGGCAAAGCCACATACATACTTCCAGATTTACTTTATGGCATTTTCCTGTGCTATGAGCCATAAGAAGGAATGAATAAGAGTTGGAGGAGTTCAGAACTTGGGGAGATCACTTCTGGTTTGGGTGATCAGAAAACCTCCATGGGAGAACCACATTTGAACTGAGTCTTGGTGTTTTAAAGTGCTCATCTTTCTATTGGCAGCTTCCAGGGAAGAACCTAGCTCCTAATACGTATTGAAAACAAATGCACTAAATTATTAACAAGTTTAAAAAGTGAGTCTTCTTCCTAGTTTCTTTCTTCGGGGGAAAAGAAGTTTGTCCTTGTTAGTCACAGCCCGTGGAGATGATGCTGGGGCAGCAGCGGGAGTCTCTGGAGCACCCTCTGCATCTTTTGAAGCTGAGAAGACACAATCAGATGTATCTGCTGACTTTTCAGTTGAGGTTGAGGTTGTACTGGTTCATGAAAGAAATAATTGCAGTGGCTTTACTTTGGGGACTTAAAACCTTTCCAAGTAGATGGTCTTCTTTGATCTCAGCCCTGCAATGAATTTTTTACCATGCATAATATTAATAATCATCTGCTTTTGGAAATGAGGCATTAAAACAGCGTGCTTTTATTGCCTTACTGTGGTATTTGTGAGAATTGTTTATTCTTTAGCAAAAATAAATAGAGCTCAAGACAACAGTGATAAATAGCTATATTTAATGTGACATTAAGTTTCAAATTAAATTGCCCCAAAGTGAAGAAATTTAATTATATTTCTCCAAGCAATACTAAATACTATAACATCCTATCTGGTAAACAGAGACAATTGATTAGAAAAAAGAAAGGGGATTTAACCATCGCCTTTTCTACAGTGTAATAGACCAAATAAATTATAAATCAGATTCTTTTTTGTCATATACTTTTATCAATTATATTTTATTAAAACCCTTCTGTGGCTCCCCGCTGATTTTAGAATGAAATCCAAACTGTGTGTCATTGAATGGTATGCTACATAGGATTTATTAGGTGCTTACTCCGCCCAACCAGCATCCTTCTCATGAGGTCCCCTGAAGGTGGAAGACCACATTCTCCCAGGTCATCTCCCCTTCGTGGCATGCTCTTCTCTGCTGCCTTTGCTTCATTTCCCTGCCTCTTCTCATTCTTCAAGACTCAAGTAGGGCATCACATGCCCTGGGAGGCCATCTCTGATGCCACCTCCATCCCCCCAAGTCAGGCTCTGGCCCCAGTCACAGGACTGTACCCTCAAGGTAGCACCACACTCCTAGAGTATACTGTCAGTGATGCATCTCTGTAGCTGTGTGGTGTGTCCAGGTGCTCCAGACTCCATGGCAGCTGTGGTAAGGTAATTGCCTGATTACTTATTTGCCAACCCCACTAGATTCTGACCCTCATAAAGGAAATAACCAAGTGTTTTATCTCTTTACCTCCATCGCTGAGCTAAAGTAAAGTTCTCCTTCACTAAATACCGCAAGAGTGAAAGAATTCATGTCCATTTAATAACAAAAATGCAGGTTATGCTTGATGGGTGCTTCCTGCAGTGTTTAATGTATAAACCTATGTGGAGTTCTGATTTAATGTAGAACATTGTTTTCACAGTTCAGTGTTGAAGGTTCAAAATAATGATAATAATAACAAAACCAGCAATAGCTACCATGTATTGTGTGACTTTACCGGGCATTGAACTATAGAGTACTTGATTTAAACCTCACATCACTCTTATGAACTTGACTTCATTTTCCTCATTTTTTAGTTTGGGAAGTTGACATTAAATGGCTTGCTCAAGTTTACACAGCTAGAAAGGTATAGAACCCAGGTCTATAAAAGTCAAAAGTATTTGAACCCAGGTCTTCCTTATTCTAAAGACTTCTAAAGCTTTCTCCACTATCCTTATATTTACAGAAGACATAATTTCTGCTTATATAACTTAAATAATAAAAACCGATAACTAAAGACATGAAACATTAAAAAAAATAGTTTGGGCACTGTCAAGTCAGGTAGACTTTTGATTTCAGACCCCAGCACCAATACTTACTAGTTGCATAAAAATTATCAAGTTACTTAACCTCTCCAAGCCTGTTTTCTCCTATGAAATAGAAAAGTTAAAAATGGTCACCTTACAGGATTGCTGTGTCATTTAAATGAGCTAAAGTTTGCAAAGCAATACAATCCCTTGAACATAATGTGCTCCAGACTCCTAACTCGTATATTGTCATGTGTATGTATGCATAAAGAGGCAAGGCATCACAAGTATGAGGTGCTATTCAAGTTTTACATGTTCATGGCATTTTAAAATAACTTATTGAATAGAATTATAGATGCACTTCAGATCTCATTTGTTAGCTCTGTAATATATGTAATGCAAACTTTTTTTAAAAACACATGCAATAAAATATAAAATGTTTGTCAAGGCAGAGTAGCATGAAGGGAGTGTCTTTGCAGCATAATGTATTTGAGCTATGAGAAATTTGCTACAATTTCATGAAAAATGTCAGGATGAATTATACATTAGTAGACTTACCTTCTTAAAGGTCAGTGGTTGTAAATAGCATTTGTTAAGATGACATGTATGTAAACACTGGACTGTAACTATATTCAGAAAAATGAAATGAAGATTATTTACTTCTTAAAAGATTCTATGTTACAAAGTGAACTATTGATGAAGTTACTGTGTCCCTAAAGAAGATTTAATGAAGTCACTGAAATCTGAAAGACTTCTTTTGGCAATTTACCTAAAGTGAATGATGTAATCATTCAGAAGTGTAAAACAGTGATAGATCTTTTCCAATTATTATATGTAGTGGTTGTCAATGTTTACAATAGTTCTGTTCAAATCTGCTGCTCCCTGAGGAGAAATCACAAACTTGATGGTTATCTTCTGGGTCCGTAAGTCTTTAAGCTTCTTTCACAGTAGTCATGAAATTACCTGTCTTAATATTTTTTAAAATGAGGGTCATAAAGCTCAAATAAGGATGTGGTGGACTTATCAGTGTGCATTCCTGCAGTACACTGTCATCAGCTGTGTTAAACTCGTGGAACTTCAAATTAGTGGGAAATAACTGAGGTAAACCTCGAGTATTCTCAGGTAGTTATGACATTTTCTCTGCCATTTTCCAAGAATCACCTCCCTGTCTTTTCACATCCTTCCACATTTTTACACATAATCATGGAGCTGGGACTGCACCTTCTCCCTCGAGGAAGACTGTGCTTCTTCCAAGCAACGAAGGCAAAAAGGAAACTTGTACCTCCCCTTGGCCATCTGTGTTGACTTTCTTGATGAACAAAGAGATTTGTCACAGCCAATAATTCATTTGTATTTCTCCTCTATTTTGTTTCTTTCATTTTCCCTCCACTTGTTTTGCTTTTTCCTCATGACACTCAGTGCTTTGCTTATTAATCTTTTGGTACCTGTTTCACAAGTCACGTTCACTCCTATGTCCTAGGTGTTCACACTTCGTATAAGTAAGGAGAGGATAAATGATAAACTACAGGACTTTGTGTCAGCTAACAGTGTGCAAAGCTTTTACAGCTTTTAGTGAGAAATTCGTGTGATTTTGAAAAGCACAATCTAATTTGGTTTACATGGTAGATTTTTTTTTACAGGTTTATTGTGCATTCCCTTATAAATGGAGTCCAGAACCTAGAAACTAAAAGTACTCATTACCTCCCAGAGCTTACTAAGTTTAAGGGTTCAAAAGCTATCTCAAGAATGAGCTTCCTAAAGGCAGGGACAGCGCCATGATTCTTCATCTATATGTCAATAGTGCCTGGAACCAAGCAGATGAGAGTGGAATGTTAAAAATAAGTTTTTAAGCAAGAACATTTGTAACTCCCTGATAAGGAGACTGTATCCTCTTTCTTCATAATGAGGATCAAAACACCTTGGCATTTGTACAGTACTAAAGCATTACTTATACTCTATATGATTTGGCATGGGCCCCAGATGGGTCTGAACCTGCTCATAGCCAGAGGCTTGCAAGAACCAGGTTCTTCCTTTTGTCCAGTGTTCCCTAAACAATCAGCAACTATGACTCAGATTATGTGATGACTCAGATTATGTGTAGATATGGAAAGGAACCAGGGTGTGAGATGTAGTCCTGAAGAAAGGAATGAGACTTCAAAAGAGTCTGAACTCCTCATGATCAAGGAAATGATATTTTTGTTACTATTTTATTCTATGGGAGCTTGTATTTGGTGTCTGAGTACATACTGACCTGGGAAGCCCTTCTTGATTTTTAATCTAGATAATGTGTTTTATACAGTATATATCCTTCTAATAAAATAAGTAGACTAGTTTCAATAGAAAATATAAAGAAAACCTGGAAAACGAAGTGTATATTAATCACTTCCTCCATTGTCATTACCCAGCTTTATGTTTGAACACCAAGTAGTGTATAGGGAATTAACTAGATTGTTATTTAAAAGATCCAGTCCTGTCTTATAGGAGAGCAAACCTTTGGCAAAATTATAGACTATGTACAGAAGAATAGGCTTTTTTCTTGAGGATATTCTAAAGTACATATTTTTTTCCATAAAATCCTGTATTTCAGTATCTAAAAGATAAGGTTTAGCTGCAACTTTATAACACATTACTAAACTGTTAATTATTAGTAAACAAAAGCAGTGTTTTTGAAATAAATTTATAATTAAAATATAAGCTCAAAGTACTAAACAAATAATTATTAAACTCTTACATATGTATAAGGATGAAAGCAAAGGAACAAAATCCTGCTGGGAAAGACATATAAATTTCTTTTTGGGAGTCCTACTTTTATATTAATTCTGATTCTTAAAATTTAAACGTCTACTGATTGCTACTGTTAGCGTGAGATAGACATCCAACCAAAGAAGTTTGTGCTATTTAGGCAGTAGTCCTGTAGGGTATTTTACAACTAATACTTATATATTTTTCTCAAGAGACCTTTATGTTTTGTTTACATGCATATAAGTGATGCATTTTAAGAGTTTAATCTTGAGAGTATAGTTCACTTTATATCAATATCACTTACTAAAAAGTTAGATTAATTTTTAGAGGACAAAAATCTACAAATGATATTGTCCAGAATCACTTTCCACCTTCTAAAAAATGGACTTGGGATTTATTAGAAGCAAGAAGGAAGCTGTTCCTCCAGTGACAGTTTATATGAACAGCTCACCTTGAGATAATTTGGTGATCTTTTGCCATCTGGTGGACACAAATAGAAGTGTCACTAGAGAGCATAACAGATGATGTAGTCTAGACCTAAATCAGAATACATTTTCTTATTCTGAATTTATGTTTTTTGATAATGAAAGAATTGTCTTCTTTTTTCCTAAGGAACATCCTACTCTAAGTCCTTCCTAAACAAAAACCAGCATCAGAAGTTTTCAGTGAAAATCCTGTTTCTAACTCACATAAACTAGCACATGTATTTATTATGTAAAGTATATATATATATTTTTCTGAATCACTCATATGCCATTACTAGTATAGCATACATATGCTAAAATTGTTAATACTAAATACTATATGTAAAATTTATTTCAATTTATGAAACCAAATGTTGGTTTGGGGTGCCCTCCTGTGTTCATAAAATGAACTACAAACTAGTAGAGACAAAAAGGCTTTTTGATCACATTCTGATGCAATTGCTACCTAAGTCAGCTGCACACTCCCATCTAGTGGCTTTGTAACTTCAGGTATCACCTGAAAACAAAACTTGGATTCTGTGAGCATATAATTAATCTTTGTCTTGAGAGACTTTTCTCTCCCTCTGCTTTGCAAATTTATCCAGTCTGGGGAAATATTATACTTATTACTTTGCTTCATTAGCACAATATCATAAAATTTTATAATTTTTCTCCTCCCAATTAGTCCAAACTATCACAATGTGAATGCATTTTTTAAAATATCAGGTCACTCTTTCTGGTGGGACTAAATTTTTTTGCATGATTCCCTGCATGGGCTTGAATTCATTTTAAGAAATCTCTGAACAGTTTTTCACAAAATTAGTTTTTCAGATGAGACAGACAAAGTTTCTAGTTCCCTGAAATTATTTACATAATCTATTTATGATGCCAAAGTAGGATTTATGTTATCAGGTCTGAAAAATACTCAAGTGAAAGCTTTAGTTGTTCTATGGTTTTCTCTGGTTGGGAATTTTAAATTATTTCAAGTATTCTCTAGTAACAAAATGTATGATAGTAACCATCTTTTATAACTGAAATTCTCCTTATCCTGAGCTAAATATATTTGTCAGGTACTGAACAAGAGAAATGGAGATATCTTGAGCTTGAAGATATCCTATGTTTATTTATTTCTAAAAATGAATTTGTATGCCAGATATATTCAAGATCATGCTTTAGGCAATATAATAATGAGGAGTTGTGATTCTTTATGATTATAATTTACTAGAATAGTTAAGACCTATTCAGAAAAAAAAATGAGACCATGCAAATAATAATGCAATAATAGTGGTAAAACAAAACACACGATTGACACTGACACCCATCATTTCAGTAGAGATGAGAGTGTGTGTAAGGAAAGAGGTAGCATTTGACCAAGACCTTTCCTAAGTGGAAAGGTAGGAGTTGAACACATAGAGATAGGAGGGAAGGAAAGAGTATCTTACACAGGGGAAATGGCATAAGCAAAAGCTCCACAGTGGTAAAGAGTAACCTTTTACCTTATGTTGAAATAAAATACAGCAACATTTTTGTGGAATGTATTTTACTTATTAAAGTCCTGGAGGCTGACAGTTGAATGAATAACTGTACTTTTTTCCCTCTGAAGTGTGTAGTTCAGAACCAGAAAATGTGCAGGCTGACCCAGAGAATTATACCAGCCTTCTTGTTACATGGGAAAGACCTCGAGTAGTTTATGATACGATGATTGAGAAGTTTGCAGTTCTGTACCAGCAGCTGGAGGGAGAAGACCAAACCAAGCATGAGTTTTTGACTGATGGCTATCAAGACTTGGTAACTATAAGATCAGTTGTTTTATATCTGATAACGTTATAGCTTAATTTCCAAGGTAAGAACTTACAAATGATTGTAATTGTTGATCTTGGTTACTTTAGACTTTGTATAAAGGTCTCCAATGGGATGGAGGGGGAGGGGCAGTGCAGAGCAGCAGCTTTACTAAATTATGTAAAAAGTTATATTGAGTTACAGGGAGACCATGACTTTTCCAACAACAGCATTATAGAGTAGATACAAATGGAAGACTTATGAACTGAAGATCATTTAGCATGGCCTCTTTTTACAAATAAAGGAATGTACAGAACAGTTAAATACCTTGATTAATATCTCACAGATAGAAAGAACTGGGCATGTAATCTCAGTGTCCTGATACATTATGTATTGTTTCTCCCATCACCAGCACAAGAAAAATAGAGAAGGAACTTGCAAGTCCTTTTCTTTGCATTAAATTTCACAGCTTTGGGGATGGAAGACAGCTAATTCTTTTTTTTTTTTTTGAAGACAGCTAATTCTTACAAAAAGATCTACCCCACCTGCCTCCACCCATGCATACAAATTAAGTAAAATAAAGTACAGATTTCTTCTGTGGCCTATGCATCTCAATATTAAACTGCTTTGGTAGGGAAGTGTCAGCCATTGATAAGGGTGTCATTGGCAAACCCTCATCTGACTGGCTACAGGAGGGCCTCAGTGAAAGTGAAAGGACACTGGACTCAGCATTCAGACAGCTGGAGCCCGGCAAGTCCTGAGAACTTGCATTTAAGTAAAAATCATTTTTTTTTTGTACTATGTTTAATAGCATACGAACAAAATAGATAAAATTTTTAACCAGCTTTTTAATTCAGCTGTCTAGAATATAGAGACACTCTGATCTAGGAAAATTATGGCATTTATGAGTAAGTATTATTTTTCATTTCATAATTATGTGAAGTAGATAATTCTATTACTGTCTTGCATATATGAGAGTACTTCGAAAAGATCGTGGAAAAAAAGAATTAAAAGATAATATGAATCTTTCCATGAATTTTTTGAAGTACCCTTATGTATATTGTCAGGATAAAGAGATAAATTAGCTGTTTTTTACATTTTATCCTTATTTGCATGTGCTACACACTTACTTCTCTAATATATTTCTTTTTAGTTTGTGATACTCATTTATGAATTTGATAAATTCTAGTTACAAACGAAGCTTTTGAAAACTAAATCTGATAAAAAAAAATGCCAAGTTTCCCAGTATCTTTATAATTTCACAAATATAACAAGTTCAACTTAATAACATTGCATCAGCCTTTTCTTAGGTTAATAAAATATAAATATTTCTCATTGACAGATGAGGAAAAGTATTTTAGGACAGATGTCTAGTGTGTTAGTAGTCCTATGGGAGTAACACATTTGTGTAATTACTAATATCTTTTTTTAGGGTGCTATTCTCAATAATTTGCTACCTAATATGAGTTATGTTCTTCAAATAGTAGCCATATGCACTAATGGGTTATATGGAAAATACAGTGACCAGCTGATCGTCGACATGCCTTCTGATGACCCTGGTGAGTGCTCCCCCAAACTACCTTTATATCATCTAAATAAATAAGGCTAGTTTAATTTTGGGGTGCATTGGTGCTTTCTCTCCGGCTTCATGTCTTTTTGCCCAAAGGGCAAAATGACTTCCTCTTAAGTCTGGATTGCCAGGTAATTTTATGATGCAGGGGACCCATTTCTCATTCAGCAGATCTGGTGCAGAACAATAAGTTAATTTATTCTTAATACTGAAGTTTTCCATTTGTAAAATAACCACAAAACCTATTTAGAGTGTTTGTAATGGTCATCAAATGATAATTGCTGTGTAAATATTAAGATTGTTATGTTAGGTAATTAAGAATTGGTTTCATTTTGTTTATTTCCTTTTTCAGCCCCCAAAGCGTTTTGTAGTAAGTATAGACATGATCTTAAGATCATGTGAGGTTCTTTGACATATCTCTACAAAGCATCTCAACAGTTTATCTTAGATATTTTTATAAACCTTTTATAATTTGGTCAGGGGGAGTGATTTCCTCTTAGTTGATTTATCAATACTATTTCACAAAAGCAAAACAAAACAAAAGTTGTTTCTAATTATGTTTTATTTGCATGCATCTTCTCTAACTATTATGGGAAAAATCTGCTGATCTCAAAGCATATGCAATAACTGAATCAAGTGCTGACCTTCATAAATTGACAATTGGCAAGTTTACATAATTAAGTTTTTTTGTTAGTATCAGCAGTTTTAAAGTAATAGAATGGAAATGTATATATGCATATGTGTATGCAGGCACACATTGTACACATGTATATTCATGTATATATATGCATGCATACATGTATAATGTAATTATTCTTTGGTGATCTCTGTCATGAGGCTACTCATTGAAATTTTTACCAATTTCTAATGTAAATGAGTGGTTACAGATTATATAAAGTATAGCTCATTTCAGTTTTACATATAGAAGGAAAACTGATATGCTTTTGTTTGCCTTTGTTGTTTAAATGCTATGACAGGGACTTTAATCCAACATGAGCTTAAATAAAGTATATGTTCATAGATCACTTTGCCGTAGTTATTCTAACTGGATGACTTTTTACATTAAAGAATATATGTCAGAGTATTATATGGATTCTGAAAAACCACTGCCTGCAAAACTTACCAAATTATCTCTGAAGTTGATATTGATGGCTAACGAATATTGCTACTATCATGATGGCAATATTGTTATTTAATATTTCCTCTGACCTGCCTCACGGCTTGGGTATAATCATCTTTCCTATTGCCTTTATTTAGCATTGTTTTTCAAAATCAGTTTATTTTTAAGTGGAATGTGAGCTCTAAGTCTTATTGAAAGGTGTGTATTAAAGTAAATGACCATGGTTTTAACTGTACCATATTAAGCTACTTCACTGAATGGAAACCCTCACCAAGTTTCCATATTGATCCACCCAGAAAATGACATCTTTACCAGTACAACATTGACCACGTTGACTAATACCATATATGAATTGATTGAAATATGGCACATAAAAAAATCTCCTCTATCCTTATCTGTGCATTTTAAAATATAAATTATGTTGAACACATTCACTTTATTTTACTGTCTTAGATCAATTGTGCTACTCTAATTTTTGTACACAAAACAATTTTCAAGGCGTTTACAAAAAATAATTATTTCCAGTGACTTATTTTATGCTCTTCCTTTCTCTATTCACTATGCCAAAATTTTAAATTTTCTGAATATTTTCGTTTTTTAATTTTTAGAAGCTTATTGCATATGAAAAATCAGATCAAATGTCTATTCTTTACATGTGATTTCTGAGTGATCTTTTTAGACTGAATCTATATTGGCACAAAGTTTGATATTCTTGTATCACTTGTAGTATATTCACATTCCTACAAAATAATAAATATTATAACAATTTCCATTTATTCAAAGGATCGGGACATTATTGAATAATGTAATCATGAGATGCTAGTTTAGACACAACCGTTTAATCTCTATGGATATGTTAGTCCCTTAAAGCATTTTGTACGGTAATGATGTTTTACCAAAAGATGGTATATGATTTGATGTTTTGATATGTCTCTTAAAAGCCAAAAGTTACAAACTTAAGTAGATTAATCCCCTAATTATTGCTTTCAAAAATCCCTTCATCAAAAGTTTGGAAGCTTCCTATTCTTTATAAAGAAAATATTAGATCTCTTAGAATTTATTCTTGCTGATCTTAAATACTGCAATGGCATTTCAATTCATACATTTACAATGTAGAAGAGCATTAGTGGTTCAGTGATAGTATTCTCACCTCCCATATACTTACAGTTTAGTATTGAAATTATACTGTCTTAAATGTGAGGGTACTTCAAAAATTTGTGGAAAAATGGAATTGAAAGATAATTTAATCTTTCCATTAACTTTTTGAAGTACACTTGTATTGGTTTTACAGTAAATACATCACAGTGAAAGTCTTGACAGCAGTACTATCTTGTGGTTTGTTAAAACAGATTTGATACCTACAAGATTTGTGAATTTTACTATTCATGTGGCTAATATGGATGTAGTGGCTTTTGAGTTTGCTGCTTATTTCATTATTTTTACTAGTACCATTTCATCTCGTTAATCATGTTTTTCCATTACCGTGGTAACACTGTAACATACCCTACTGAATTATTCTATTATTATTTAGGATAAACTATTTTCTAAATACTGTATTATTTATTGTTTTGTAAAAAAGAAATGCAGAAGGATAATTTATAATTGCCCTCATTTCATGGATTTCGGATATCTAATCAATATCTGTGAAGATAAACTCAGTCTTCCAAATTGTGCATTTAACTTGCTAATTTGATTAAATTGTGCATTTAAATTGATAATTTGATTACTTTGTTCCTTGTATGTTTTAGTTATATTTTTTTGTTGTATACAACAGTATCACCATAATGAATGTCCACTAAGTATTATTTCAAATTACTATTTTTAAATAAATACATAAATTTATATTCATAAACTAACTTAAATTTGTCATTAAGGCCTTTTTAATGTTAAGAAATGTGCATACATTCTATTAAAAGACTTTTTAGAAAATTATATTTATGAATGTATAAAATTATATTTATGAATAATTCATAAATATGTTATGTCATTGTAACTAAGATAATTGTGTTTATTTCTCCTCTATAATGTAGAGCTTATTATCATACAGTTATAGAGGACATTATTTAAGTACATGTTATAGGGCCTTGATAATTATGTGTTAAATTTAAATGCATGATGAATTAAATCAACACATTTTTTCTTGTTACTGTGTGCTTTTCAGTTGTATAACAATTGTCTTGTTAAATCATATGCATCCCATCTTTCATTACTCTGCCTGTGTTATGCAATGCTACTGGTGTGATTATATGATATTTAAAATCATAATTTGAAGTGATTACAGTCTACATTGCTTTTAATTTTTTGCACTGTGAAACTTGGCTTACCTTCAAACAATTAAATAAGCATTACTTGCCATCCTACATCAGTGTTGCTTTTTTGTGTTATAGAATATTAACATGATACTAACAAGGTATTTCTAAAAAAATCCAACATTACATATCCCCCAAAACAAAACCAAAATGAATCAGCGGCTTTTCTTCAGTTATTACACAAATTTAAGTTTCACTTAAGAAAAAAAAAACAAACATATTGACAGTCTTCACTATCAGACTTTTTTCTAGCCTGTTTTGATAAGTGAGAAGATTCTATAAACAAGCATAATTTTTTAACTACTTAATGTATCTATAGTGCCTGAGTCAGGCACTGTTATTATTTGTGACAAAACAGCAGGCGCAGGGGTACCCAATATGAGACCTTGTGCCAGTCAGCAGAGCTAGACCTTGGGTATGAGGGTCTTGTGAACTCTTAGACTCAGAAGTATGGCTTCAGAATCTTTAGGAAGATAGAAAGAGTCTTCAAAAATTATTTTATTTTCAAAATTGCTCTGGAGAGGCTCAGCAAAAGACTTCTGGATTCTGGTGGATGGAAGTCTTGAAGAGTTCCTGGGAAGCCTCAGAATTTCAGTCAATTCAAATCATCTGAGTCCACTTGGAAAG
This sequence comes from Galeopterus variegatus, assembly GCF_000696425.1. Lineage (NCBI taxonomy): Eukaryota > Metazoa > Chordata > Mammalia > Dermoptera > Cynocephalidae > Galeopterus > Galeopterus variegatus. The sequence goes on from NW_007728226.1 coordinate 203,247, forward strand.
CAGAATGAAAATCCTTCAAAGTATTTAAATTCTTACTTCTTATTGCAATGAACAGCAAATACAATTACAGTACAAGTCACTGATATTCCTAGGATGTGATTGCATTAAGATCTTGTGTTCTAACTTATTAGGAATCATAATCCATAGAGTTAATATATGCTCTGTTTAAAGGATAAAAATAAATCAAACACAATACACACTGAGGATGTGGAAAGAAAAGGAAGCCATTCCTCAGTGTGATAATTACACATACCAAATTATACCCAATCCTAACCCTGGCAATCAAATAAGAAAATTATCTTTGCCAATTAAAAGTATGATGTTAGGTGAAGTTAGACCATGTGTGTGTTTGTGTTTTTTATTTTAAAACACTTTCTTAAGCATGTTGAAAGGAACAGGATATTGTTGAGAATTTTTTTCCACAACTTCTTAACAGAGAAAAATCTTCAGTGTAAAATATGTATCACTAACAAGTATTTATGATTTGTCATATAAGCATTAAAATATTTTAAAAGTACATAAAAAGTGTCTCTTTTAAAAGTATTTCTAATAAAACTAGGTATTGTCTCATATGCTGAATTTGAAGATTTTTGCACAAACTTCCCTAGTTGTAGCTTTAAGAAAATCATAGTGAAGGTTATTTGTCACAATTTAGTTGTCCATTTTTAAATTCACATGTATTGATTTTCCAGGAAGTTAGAAAATCACATGTGTTTGAAGCAATTGAAATCACTTTAATTGGGAAACATAAAGAACATGAAAAAGGGTGGGGAAAGGATTTCATACGGACAAAAATTTAAAAAGGCAAATACTAATGATCCAAATAAAAGTTTCCAAACTCCTTGATGGCCAAATAGGAAAAAAAAAATTACAAATTCAAATCTAAGACTGGGATTGTTTCTAGTGAGTATTTTCATTTTTACAGCACAGTAAATTGTTCATGGTAAGTAACTTTGAAACAGCGAATTTGTCAAGAGTATTAATTTTAAATCTTCTCAGGGACTGACTGGGCACACTTACAGATTTTACTTTAATTCTCTTCTACTTAGAATTCATGCACAGAACTATATTGAATGGTTTTACACATACTAGTATCTAGAAATTTTCTGATAAAAATAAACTTAAGAAAGTCTTTTGGAAAACAGGCCTGGGTATAATAAACATTTAATGTTAGTTCAGTTATGCCTTGACATTTCTATAGAATATGCATTTTCCTTTGAGGACATATAAAAACATAAAACATAAGCAACATTGGGATAGTGCAGAGCATAAACTTTGGAGATAGAGTGAGACTCTGTAAAAGCACAGGAATAAGAGCATCACTGTAATAATGCCCAAGCCCTCACAGTTACTCTGTCTACCGTCCTCCTGACCTAGGCAGCTCAGACGAACACTGAGAAAGAAATCTCCTCTCGCCCCTCAGTGATTTGGTTGTGTGGCTAGATTCGTTGTTGGAGAGAACCAGTTATCAGTCTTGTCTAACATTTCCTGACAGGTTCTGTCTCAGCATTGAGATATTCATATATAGTACTAGAATTTTTTTTATTCTGGTTGGTTGAGAAAAACAGGCTTGGGTGATCCAGGTCTTGGAATTCTTTGCATAGGCAGCATTAGCTGAGTTTCCCTGAGGAGAATGCACAGGAATCACTCTGTTCAGTCCTTCCTGCTGCCAACCTGGCTGGAACGTGCTGGAAAACACTATCCGCTTTACTTGGCACAGCACCCTGTATACAAATAGGTATGAACCCAAATTTGAGGAGTATAAGGAATTATTTGTCCCTCAGTCACAGGAGGAAACTAAGGCAGCCAAATAAGAAAATAATTCCTGCCAATTCTCCAGAAAATCCCCTAAATTCCCTCTAAGTATGGTTTTGTTAGCCACACTAAAGATGAAAGTAACTCCACACTGATGAAAAATTATTTGAGTTTCTTTACACTCGGTTTTGTCATTTTTCTCCCTTCTTAGCTTCAATCAGACTTGGGGTGGGATTGTAGAAGGGAGTTAGAGGGGAAGGTAGAGATCAAGGTTTTAAATGAAGTTATATATAAATTTATGTCATGTTGTGTAACATAGTGTTAAGTAATGCTGAAAACTAAAATTTGAAATTTGAAAGTTTTATTTTGAAATATTCTGTATTTTCAAAACTAACATTAATTTTTTTTGTTTTTTGTTTTTGTTTTGTTCTGTTTTGTTTCCCCCTCTTTTTATCCAAAGGTAAACCCACAAGGCTGAAATAGTTGAATAAAAGTTTTAATAATTTTGTTTTTAATTTTGTAGAACTTGACCTTTTTCCTGAATTAATTGGAACTGAAGAAATAATCAAGGTACCTAACTAGTTTATATGCAAATGTTTTTTAAATTATAAAGTCTATTTTGAATTATTGCTTAGGTTTTAGATACTGTTCATTAATAAAAGTTTGCATTGCATTATTAATTGTGGGGTTAGTGGCTAAGACTTATAGTCATGTAATTGATATACATGATTCTTTTATGAAGAAGTTGGAAGACATTTGATCAGTATAATACAAAAAAAACAGATATAAAAGGTTTGGAGATAATCAAAGAAACAATGAACTTAAAAATAATTGTAGATAGGAGCTACAGCTATAAATTGGAATTTTTTCAGTGTTCAAATTTTTCTAAAGGACTAAAATAATATGTAAGCAGTTCTTAATACAGTTTATTTATAAAGAACTTAACAAATGATTGATGGATTCATAATAAATATGCACCAAAATGTAAATTGTGTATGTAAATTGTGTATTTGTCCATTTAATTTGATTATTTGTGTTTGGGCTTTTCATATTATGTGTCTGTTACTATCACAATATCCTACAAGTAAATGGGTATTTGAGAATATCTACAAATGTTAACATCATCTTAATTTTTAAAACAGAGAAAAAAATGATTGTTTGATGTATCTTATATCTCATCCTAAGCTCAAATGTGCTCTTCATCATAAATGAAATCACATGTTCAATCCAGGTGTTATTGATGATAGTATGAATGTGTGTATATGTACACATTGTGTAGGAGCTGATAAAGTGCAATAACTAATGCTATTATCTAGCCATAAATAGCAATTAGGTTGTGTTTTCACAGGTATAATTACTTCAATGATAAATATATCTTCTGGGTATTCTCAGGGTGCCTCAGGTCTCACCAGTTATATATATTACAAAAAAGACACAATTTTACCAAAATGACCAGTCCACCTTTCAACAAGAGTTGACAAAATTCAGCTAAGGATATCTTTGTGTGTGTGTGTGTGTGTGCGTGTGCAGGTGCATGTGGATATGTATATAACTAGAAATGGTCAATAAAATCAAGTTAAGGGAAGGAAAAATAAATTATTTTTATGCTGTGTTGTTAATTCAAATCATTGGTTTGATATGCTGAAACGAGCCCTTGTTCCAGTAATTGGTGCCATTTAATAAATGATATTCTGTTTGAGTTCCATTTCATGTGAAATGTATTACATATCATGAACTTTTTAGAAATGACCAAAGAATGATCAATTATTTTTCGTTGCAATTCCTGTTATCATGAGTCTATGTTTTTTTTTCTCAGTTGACTTTAACCCTAAGGCAGTCTTTAGCATAAGCTTACAAAAGTTATTTAAAATTTTCCAATGTTAATTACTAGTAAGTTTCTACATAAACCTGTAGTACCGTATCTAACATAATATTTAGCTGTGTGAATAAGCTGTGTTAGTTGATACACCTTTATTTTGTTGTGATACTTTAGAACAGAAATACCAAAGGTCTCAGGTCTCACCAGTTACGTATGTTACAAACACAAGTAGATCTTCTAACACAAGTAGTTAGAGAAGAAAGTGAAAATGTCTGAGCATTGCTTCTCTGTAGGCTGGCTTACTATAGTCCTGAGCAAGAGGCAAGAAAACAATTCAGTGTTATCAGTCCAGGTCCCAATGGGAAACAGATGTCACACTCAAGTGGAGTCACTGAGGTTAATTTAATAAAAAGGACTATTCACAGATGTGTGGGAAGGGTTAATGGAAACCAGCAAGGAATGATGTTGTACATTTGGGGCTAATGATATCAGGGATTCGTAAGCAGCTAGACCTAAAAAGAAAGGAAAAGGTGTAGAGAGTTAGCCCGGCAGATGCTGTGTCCTCTACAGTGGGACAGAGCCATCCTGTGAGGACCAGTCAAGTAAGGAACCTCCTGGGGAATAATCTCACTTTCCTACCAGAATGGAGACATGGAAGAAAGGATCTGGGAAGGCAAAGGGAGAATATACAACACACTGAGCAAGAAGACGCCTGAGAGGGCCGAGTAGAATCAAAAGCCAACGTGAGTTCTTGTGTGTGGAAGGCTGTGATTAAAAGAGAAAGGGGAGGAGAAAGAGCAGTCTTAATGACATTTGGCATTTATGGGGCTTTGCCTGTGGTGGTAATGCCAAAAAAGCAGCAGCTCACATGTTGTGAAACACCAAGAATACATTGGCACTTCTGAGGGAGAGGCAGCCAGCTACCACCACATAGAAGAGGATTTAAGATGAAGGGCACAGGAGCAGTGGCTTATAAAACTGACTTGGCAGATTGATAGTATTTCATGCTATTGAAATGAACTATTGTAATAAAGTGTCAAATCAGAGCAGTTCCATGTTGTAACATGTCTTCCTGGAGCATGATTCTGAGATGCAGTGAAAACACTACTTCGTCCATCCACTCTTTGTTTCCATTGCTTCATGCAGGAATGAATGACAGAGGCTGGCAAATATGTGGAATGCATCTGTAATGAATTTTAAGCCCAGAATATGGAAATGAATAGTTTAGGGGATATTCCTTATATCCTCTCCAAACAGAAATGTATGACTTTGAAAGACAAAGTATCTCCAACATGATCAAGGCTTCACACTAACATTTTTTAAAATGGAAATTGTAAAAGATAAGTGTGACACAGATCAGAACTATAGCAGAAGAGAGATTCACAATAACTTTATAAGAAATTATAGGAAAGAGTATTTGTTAAAATATTTTGGTCAGATATGTAGAAAGTAATCATACAGCATCAGTGATATATTCTGGAAATATTGGCACAAGGCAGTATGACCTCAGAGAGATCATATAAGACTTGGTGGGGTAGGACTAATGAGTGGTCCTTCACCTCCTTTACATTCTGAGAGGTGTCTGAACCTCATTAAATTTAAAATATACTAGAAAAGAAAGCAATAGAAGGGATATGTGTGTGATGTGCATATAGTTTTTTCCCCAAGATATCTAACAGAAGAGGTGAGTAGTGTTATGTTTTAGTAAAAATTTTATAGAAATCTACAAAGCTTATGGTAGGATATGATAAAGTGTATTTGTGTGGGAATATAAGCAAAGAAGAGAAAAAGTAATATTATTAGAGGAGTCAATAGAGATTATTAGATCACATAGAGAAAATAGAAGACATGTCTTTTGGAAACTTTAGTTGTGAAAGGGAGAAGAGAAGTAGAATGATAACTCAAAGTTTAATTAGAAATTTTCCTTTATGTTCCTTTTAAACAGGAGAGATCTGAGTTCATTTAACCTGATAGGAATGGTCTGTTTAAGAATTTGAGAAAACAAATTGACAGCACAAAATAGAGGGAAATACTCAATTGTGTTCATTTCCCAAGAAGATGGTAGGGAATAGATTTAAAATACAGATGTAGAAATTAGCCTTAGAAAGGAAGGGAAACAAAACTCTTCAATTACAACAGGATGGAAGGAATGAAGGTCATTAAAAGGAGACATATAAATGGCCAACATGTGTATGAAAAAATTTCCACATCACTAATCATCTGGAAAATGCACATGAAAACCACAGTGGTTGGTCTGTGTTTTTAATGTTTAGGAAGAGGTGTGTTTTTGTCTGGTGGCTTCTCTTTTCTCTGTAAACAGGAAGGCTATCAGCTGAGGAGGGATTTAGAGTGGACTGAGGTATATGAAAACATATAAACCTATATTTCTGTAAGAGTGTGAATAGATGTATATATAAATGTTTACCTATGTAAATAAATGTATATAAAAGAAAGTGTGGAGTGATGCCAGAAAACTATGTAAATATTCAAATTTGCAAAATGAGGAGGAGTTAGAAATTCGATACTGCTAAGCTTAATGTTGATCCTCTGCCAAACTCTGGATCAGATTATAAAACAAATGTTTGTGAGAACTTCTAAGGAAAGAGACATATAGCACCAATATATTGTCACCAAAAGTAAGTCAAGGCAAATTATTCTTATTTCCTTTTGCATGAGGTTTTTAGGTTTATAGATTAGGAGAATATTTTCATAATAATAATTTCATAAAGAAAAACTGACCACCAGTAAGGAAATTTGTCTAGTGAATCTAAGAGAGCAACCATTTTTAGCATTTAATACAATTTAGATACAGCTGGGTTGGCCAGTTCTCAGTTTGTTAGAGTGTGGTGCTGACAACACTAAGGTCCACAGTTCAATCCCTGTACTGGCCAGCCACCAAAAAAAAAAAAAAAAAAAAATTAGATTAAGCTGATTACTTCTGGTTTTTTTTGTTTGTTTTTTGTGACCGGTAAGGGAATCACAACCCTTGGCTTGGTGTCGCCCGCACCACGCTCAGCAAGTGAGCACACACCAGCCATCCCTATATAGGATCCAAACCCGCAGCCTCAGCGCTCCCAGCGCCACACTCTCCTGAGTGAGCCACAGGGTCGGCCCAAGCTGATTACTTCTTAAAATTGTCACATATGCCTCAGAAAATACTATACAACCCACCAAATAATTAAGCTCCAAATAATGATGTGGCCGATACGCTGGGAAGCTTGTGTTTCATGCAGTGCAGCTTCCCATGTGTACGAGACACATGCCCGTGAGCACACATGGCTTAAGATTCAGACTCTTTCTACTGATACTGGTCAAGTTCTCACTGACTAATTTGTACTGTCACTTTTTTCTCCTTGTAAGGGACATGGCCTTAAAAGATAATAAATAATCTAATAGATGACAATTCTGACAAATTGTTGGGTACGAAGTCCCACATGGACTAAAAAAAATCATATCTTGGTACCTTTGGTAATTTAGTTTTCTAAACACGTGATTAGACATGCTATAACATGCCCAGTTTCACACACACGCGCGCGCACACACACACACACATGCGCGCGTGTGTGCGTGCACACCCATGGATCTTGGTTGATTTCTAGCCAGCACACTCCTGAGCCATTACACTGACTACATGTGCATGGAAGACTCAGCCTCCTGAATGATGATTCTAAAAGAAACATAAAATTAAATGACTAATACTAGAATTATATTTTCATAAGTTGCCTTTAATATATCCACTTACATCTCAAGTGAAAAGTATTAAAAACAAAAGGAAAACAAAGACAAACACCTCTGTCAGTCCTAAATCCACCTCTTGTGATGACTTAAAAATTATGATTTATTCTGAGACTATACAATGAAATATTCTGAATGTCCAACTGCTTTGGTCTTCGAGATAAATAGTTTTATTGCCATTTCATATTATAACAAACCAATTGCTATTTAGCTTGCTGCCTTAGGAACTGAACAAAGAAACATAAAAACAAGAAAGTAAATACCATGTTAAATAATACTTTCAATAAGTAAATGCAACTACAATGTGTCTGCCTTTTAAAGCTGTGGAATCTATTAATTTAATTACTTCCTCTCATAGGATTAAAATAAAGGCAGCCATAAATAGGGTGTTTTCATTAAGTTTAATCACTCATTCTAGTGGGTGGATGGCAGAGGTTATAGATAGGGGCATGGGTTCCATAGAGTGGTGCTTTATGAAGATAAAAAGTTCCCAGGACCTCAAAAATGAGAATTAGCAGTATAATGCAGCATAAGATACTATTAAGATTTTGTTTTTCTCTTATTTCCTTACATTCCATTAAATCTTGTTTTCTTTTCAAAGGAGGAAGAAGAGGAAAAAGATATTGAAGAAGACGCTATTGTGAATCCTGGAAGAGACAGTACCACAAACCAAATAAGGAGAAAGGAACCCCAGATTTCCACCACCACACACTACAACCACATAGGGACTAAGTACAATGAGGCCAAGACTAACCGATCCCCAATGAGAGGAAGTGAATTCTCTAGAAAGGGTGATGTTCCCAATGCATTCTTACATTCCACTTCCCAACCAGTCACTGAATTGGCCACAGAAAAAGATACTTCCTTGACTTCTCAGTCTGTGACTAAACTGCCACCTCACACTGTGCAAGCTACTTCAGCCTCTTTAAATGATGGCTCTAAAACGGTTCTTAGATTCCCACAGATGAACTTGTCTGGGACTGCGGAATCTGTAAACACGGTTTCTATAACAGAATATCCAGAGGTATCTACTGATATCAGTGAGGAAGAGAGTTTATTGAGCAATTTCAAGATCGACACTGGAGCTGATGACTCTTCAGGCTCCAGTCCTGCAACCTCTGCTATGCCACTCATCTTTGAGAACATGTCTCATGGGTATATATTTTCTTCAGAAAACCCAGAGGCAATCACATATGATGTCCTTGTACGAGAATCTATGAAAAATGCTTCAGAAGATTCAGCTTCATCGGGTTCAGAAGAATCTCTAAAGGATCCTTCTGTTGATGGAAATGTGTGGCTTTCTACTTCTGCAGATGTGACAACACAGCCCGATACTGGATCGGGGAGAGACAGCTTTCTCCAAACTAATTACACTGAGATGCATATTGATGGATCTAAGACAACTGAATCCTTTTCTCCAGGCCCAGTTGTGTCACAGGGTCCCTCAGTCAGAGATATGGAAATGCCACATTATTCTACCTTTGCTTACTTCCCTACAGAGGTAGCACCTCACGCTTTTACTCCATCCTCTGGACAACATGATTCGGTCCCTACTGTCAACATGGTACACTCGCTGACAACCCAACCGGTATACAATGGTGAGACACCTCTTCAACCTTCCTACAGTAGTGAAGTCTTTCCTCTAGTCACCCCTTTGTTGCTTGACAATCAGATCCTCAACACTACCCCTGCTGCTTCAAGTAGTGATTCGGCCTTGCATGCTACGCGTGTATTTCCCAGTGTCGGTGTGTCATTTGAATCCATCCTGTCTTCCTATGATGGTGCACCTTTGCTTCCATTTTCCTCTGCTTCCTCCAGTAGTGAATTGTTTCGCCATCTGCATACAGTTTCTCAAATCCTTCTGCAAGTTACTTCAGCTGCTGACAGTGATAAGGTGTCCCTGCATGCTTCTCTGCCAGTGGCTGGGAGTGATTTGCTATTAGAACCCAGCCTTGCTCAATATCCTGATGTGGTGTCCCATCAGCCCACTACTCATGCTACTTCAGAGACATTGGAATTTGGTAGTGAATCTGGTGTCCTTTACAAAACGCTTATGTTTTCTCAAGTTGAGCCATCCAGCAGTGATGTTGTGATGCATGCACATTCTTCAGGGCCTGAATCTTCTCATGCCCTGTCTAATAATGAGGGCTCCCAACACATTTTCACTGCTTCTTACAGTTCTGCAATCCCTGTGTATGATTCCGTTGATGTATCTTATCAGAGTTCTATATTTAGCAGCCCCAGCCATACCTTCATGCCTAAGTCTTCATTAATAACCCCAACTGCATCATTACTGCAGCCTACTCATGCCCTCTCGGGTGATGGGGAGTGGTCTGGAACCTCCTCTGATAGTGAGTTTCTTGTACCTGACACAGATGGGCTGACAGCCCTTAACATTTCTTCACCTGTTTCTGTAGCTGGATTTACATATACAACATCTGTGTTCAGTGATGATAATAAGTCGCTTTCTAAAAGTGAAATAATATATGGAAATGAGACTGAACTGCAAATTTCTTTCAGTGAGATAGTTTATCATTCTGAAAGCACATTCATGCCCAGTATGTATGATAACATAAATAAGTTGAATGCATCTTTGCCAGAAGCCTCTGTTTCCATTTCTAGCGCAAAGGGCATGTTTCCAGGGTCTCTTGCTTATACCATCACTAAGGTTATTGATCATGATATTAGTCAAGCTACAGAAAATAACTTTTTGGTTCATCCAATATATACTTTATCTCAAGCATTTGGTGACACTTCACTTAAACCTGTGCTTAGTGCAAACTCAGAGCCAGCATCCTCTGACCCTGCTGCTAGTGAAATTTTATCTCCTTCAACTCAGCTCTTATTTTATGAGGCCTCAGCTTCTTTTAATACTGAAGTATTGCTGCAACCTTCCTTTCAGGCTTCTGATGTTGACATCTTGCTTAAAACTGCTCTTCCAGCGGTGCCTAGTGATCCAATATTGGTTGAAACCCCCGAGGTTGATAAAATTAGTTCTACAATATTGCATCTCATGACATCAAATTCTGCTTCAAGTGAAAACATGCTGCACCCTACATCTGTACCAGTTTTTGATGAATCGGCTACTTCTAATATGCACTCTGCTTCACTTCAAGGTTTAATCATGTCTTATACAAGTGAGAAATATTTTGAACCACTTTTGCTTAAAAGTGAAAGTTCCCAGCAAGTGGCACCTTCTTTGTACAGTAATGATGAGTTGTTCCAAACTGCCAATTTGGAGATTAACCAGGCCTTCCCCACAAAAGGAAGGCATGCATTTGCTACTCCTGTTTTATCGATTGATGAACCACCAAATACACTTATAAATAAGTTTATATATTTAGATGAAATTTTCACCTCCACCAAAAGTTCTGTTGCAGATGAGGTACTTGCTGGTATTCCAACAGTTGTTTCTGATACATTTGTGTCTACTAGTCATTCTGTTCCTTTAGGAAATAGGTATGTTTCCACTACGGCTGTTTCTCCCAACAGAGATGGTTCTGTAACCACAACCAAGTTTCTGTTTCCCTCTGAAGCACCTTCTAAGCTGACTCATAGTGCCAGATCTGATGCTGATTTAGTGGGTGGTGGTGAAGACGGTGATGATATTTATGATGATGACGATTATGATAACAGAGGTAGTGATGGCTTTCCAATAAATAAGTGTATGTCATGCTCATCCTATAGAGAACCACAGGAAAAGGTAATGAATGATTCAGACATCCAGGAAAACAGTCTTGTGGATCAGGATAACCCAATATCATATTCACTATCTGAGAATTCTGAAGAAGGAAATAAAGTGACAGGTGTAACCTCAGACAGTCAAACTGATATGGACAGTTTGACTGATAAGTTACCACCAATAAATGCACTACCCCAAAAGCACAGTGATGGAAAAGAGGAAAATGACATTCAGACTGGTAGTGCCCTGCTTCCTCCCACCTCAGAATCTAAGGCATGGGCAGTTCTGACAAGTGACGAAGAGAGTGGATCAGGGCAAGGTACCTCAGATAGCCTTAATGATAACGAGACGTCCACAGATTTCAGTTTTCCAGACGTTAATGAAAGAGATGCTGATGGGGTCCTGGAAGCAGGTGACTCAGAGATAACTCCTGGATCCCCACGAACCTCAACACCGTCTGTTACTAGCGGGCATTCAGAAGTGTTCAACGTTTCAGAGGCAGGTTAGTTATGGATGAAAAGGATAGATCGAGGCATGGTGATTTTCTTGCTCTAAAAGTAAAATAGAAAATCATGAAAAGATAGAAATTTGGTAAAATGGCTCATCATCTCTTTTTTTAATCAAAACATTCATCATATCAATTTACAGTTTTTAAAGTAAGATTTTATTCACTACTTTAAGTGAACATTTAACATGTTCTGGTACTTTATTTTTAAAATAGATAAAACAATTTTTATTTATTGTCAATATTTCATATTCTACAGGGTGCCTATTATGTGTGGGAGCAATTATATGTGCATAATACATATTAGTGTATTGCTTTTTAAATGATATTATTGGAGTGTGCTACATTTAGATGATTTTAATTTTCATACTTTCATTCTAAAGAAGTTGCAAACTAGTTTATTGAATTATAAAATGAATTATAAAATCTGATAGTACCATAATATAAGCACCTTTCTCTGATCGCACCCCATAGAAAGGAATTAGATAATTTGCACATCCACATCAGCTTGGGATGATTTAAAAAGAAAAATTCTGTTGCTAAGTTTTGAGAACTAATGGTAAAGTTAAAAAAAAAAAAGTTTTAATTTTTTTAAGTGTCTTTTTTTGATTACCTTAATGTTGCCTAAAGAGGGCAGTGTGAACCAACAAAACACACTTTACTCTGTGCTTGCTTTTATACAACTTTCTAAGTTAAATAATGGGCATTAATATGCATAGTATGTATAGGTATTGTATGACAAGATGTAAAACACTAGAAAATTTTCTGTGGAAATGCATTTCGTTTGTTAATGTGTTTTATGCTAATTAGTTTATTGGCCAGATGTTTCTTAGAGCAGATTACCTGCAGCATGTATAATACAGATGTCTGCTTTAAATGCCAGGAAAAAAGGAAAGTTTAATTCCATTAAGTATATGAATTTGAATTGAAATGAACTGAATTTCATTCAGTTGATCATAAGAATTTTATAATTTGCTTTCATTAAACTTTAAAGTATTATTTAAGTTAACAATGAAAAATGTAAATCTTAACAGTAAGTCAAAAGATAGGCAAATATAACATCTTGCACTTTTACTGCATAAAAGTGAATATTCATAATCCAGAACATAAACATCAATCTCTTTAAGATATGTTTCCTCTTTGTTATTTTCATCCCTTGAATTAGTTGTGTGTGTATATATATATATATATATATATATATTTTTTTTTTTTTTTTTTTTTTTTTTCCTGACCGGTAAGGGGATCACAACCCTCGGCACAGGGCACGGTGTGGTCTGCACCACGCTCAGCCAGTGAGTGCACTGGCCATCCCTATATAGAATCTGAACCCGTGGTCTCGGCGCTACCAGCGCCACACTCTCCCGAGTGAGCCACAGGGCCGGCCCTAGTTGTATATTTTTTCTTCAGTGCAGCATCAATTTTGTATTCTGACTTGAAACCTATTTAACGTTGCATTTCAAGTTAAGCACTTAAACTCTGATATGTGAAAATGAATAATGAATCTGTAGGTCACTATATTCATTAGTGTTATATATAAATTATTATCTGTCCTCAATTATAGTACTTGTTTTTTTAAATTTTTATTGAATTTATTTTAAAGGAAAATAGGAATTCATCAATTTTTCCGTCTTACTAAGTAATGACATCTATATGTTTTTGCTAGATTATACTGTTATAGAAAGACTATATATACAGCAAAATACTGACCCTAGAATTGACTAAAACTTAGCCAGTTTCTCTTCAATGCACTCGTTAGATATATTTAATTATTAAGAGTATGTTCTCCCACTAATGAAAAGAAAACAATGTGAACATAATATCCAGGATCATCAAGTAACATATTTAATGAAGTAAATAGGATCAAACAAGATTAGGGAAAAATTCTTGCTTGTATTTAATACTGTATCTGTAAAAAATCATATGTAGTCTGTCTTATCCAATAATTGAATATGCCCCTTTATCAAATGCATATAGACTAGTTCTGAAACTTGTAATTTTATGATGTATTTCTAGAATGTAGAGCAATTTATAAGATGTGTTCCTCAAAATAATACAGATAAGGCAAATATTAGTACCTGCAGTTTTTAATGCAAGACCCAAAGATACTAGATTACTTGATCCAGCTCACATAAGGAGTAAATACAAAACTGAGCCTGGAAACATGTGTTATTGGTGTCTGTTCCTTAGAGACTATGCTTTTGTGATTAAGGACAATAAAATATATATAATGCTTAAGTTGTAATGACAAAATTATATTATTTTATTCTCAAAACATTTTAAAATATTAATTTTAAGTTCTTTATTTCCTTATTGTCTATTAGTTGATTTTTGTCTTATCATTTAGGTTACTCACATGCACTACTGAATCATATCAGAACAGATATTTTAGCCTCAACTAAGTGAAAATAAAATTAATACAACTAGTTGTTCCTCATCATAGTATATAAAGTAACCAGCTGATTGTGTATTTTCATGTGATATCCCATCTTGTATAAAAGACGTAGATTTCATAATATGTAATTACACTAGAATTATTATTCTAACTTCTCAGTTAAAGAGTTTAAGATCAGATCTCTCAAAGAATTTGTGAAAAAACCTATATATAAGACTATATGTGTGTGCATGTATGTATATAGTGCATGTATATAAATGTGATGTGTATATGGTGTATGTTACATATTTTGTGTTATATATCTTACATATATATCACATATGTGTTCATACATATCTCATTAACATCTGTGCACATGAGATATATATTTTTCTTTATATACACACATATACATGTTGCTATGAAAATTTGTGGTCACTAAAAATCAGCGTAATAATATAAGCTCACTTTGTACATACTTTAATGTACATCATTGGTTCTCAAATTTTAATGTGGATCAAAACCACCTGCAGGACTTGTCAAAACACAGGTTGCTGAGCCTTACCCGTAGTTTCTGATTCAGATGATTTGGTATGATGTGGGTTGGGCCCAAAATTTGCATTTCTTACAAGTTACAGGTGATGCAGATGCAGCTATTCTGGGAACCACACCTCAAGAATGACCGATATTGGTAATAGTATTAACCACCAATTGTAATTACTAGGACCAGGGATTTTGCTAAGTGGATTATTTCATTTATTATCCACCAATTTACTGTTCATTTAAGTAACTGTAGTTACAATAGGGTAAATGTGAGGACAAGTATATAAAACAAGATGCTCTCCTAAATTTTATAAGGAAATGTTCAGCACACTCACTATCAGATTATTTAGTCATCTAGATGAATCTTCACACAATAAGTAATGGCCACAGCACATGACTGATATAATAAAAATTGAAGCTTGGGCTTTTCTCACAAGAATATTAACTACAGCTTGAGGGTCTAATTGCATAGACACTATGCAATTAACTACAGCTTGAGGGTCAGTTGACTTATTTTCACCTTTTATAGTGTTTTATGATTTTTAGTCAAGCCTTTGAATTCCACTCCTTTTTAGCAAATGCATTCAAAATCATAAGAACAAACATCTTGGAAAATGTGGGTATCCATTATATTTTTTTGATACATTTCCTGTAGGAGTGGATTGAGTGCTTGGCCCTTTCTTTCATCAGCCCTAGTTTTAGAAGAAAGTTATTATTTTAAACCTTAAATTCACTTTAATTAGATGTATTTTAATGTGATATACATGCATTTACAGATGCTCCTCTGCTTACAATGGAGTTATTTCCCGATAAACCCACGGTAAATTAAAAATATCATTAAGTCAACAATGCATTTAATATGAGAGTACTTCAAAAAGTTCATGGAAAAATAGAATAAAAAGATAAAATGAATCTTTTCGTGAACTTTTTGAAGACCCCTCATACAGCTAAACTACCAAATATCATAGCTTAGTCTAGCCTATCTTAAACACGCTCAGAACACTTACATTAGCCTATAGTTGGGCAAAATCATCTAACACAAAACCTACTTTATAAGAGTGTTGAATATCTCATGTAATTGTTGAATAAGTTATCACATATCGCAATATGCATATCACTTTTGCACCATTGTAAAGTCAAAAAAATCGTTAAGTCGAACCATAGTAAGTCGGGCACTGTCTCTGTATTAGTCTCGAATTTCTTATTTTTAAATATTTTAAGTTAAATTGATTCTCTCTGTCTCGTATCAGTAATAGTCAGACACTTAGTATAAAAGCATGAGATGTGCCAAGCGTGTAGGAAGCATGTAGGCTTCTGTGGGGAACTTAAGTTTAGTTCTTTCAGAACTTCTGCAAGCAGGCAAGATAAAGGCTCTCACTTTGCAACACTGTCAGCACATCATCATTTTAGAAACAATTCTCATGCTCAGTCATCTTGATTTCCCACTGAACACACCTCAACTCACAGGGGAAGAGTTGTTACTGGCCGCTAACATTAACTATTCTGAAACTCTTTAACAACTGGGAAGGATAACTCCAGTCACAGTGATTGTCAGAGTGCTAGTACAATAATGTACCTGACTGTTCACAAAAATAGTCATTTGCTGTCTTTCAAAATTAAACCAAGGACTGAATTTGGACTTTTGCATTGTTTACACTTGCATATTTGAAAAGCACTAATTAGATCTGTGTATTTCTTCAGTTCACATGCAATAGTATTTATATTTGTTTTAGGAAAAAACAGTGATTAAGAAGAGTACTTTAAAACCAACCTCCATTTAAAATTAAATAGTTTACTGGATTGAAAGTTGTTCTAATGTAAGAGGGTTATTCAAAAATTTTTCTTCATGAAATTATTAACTGCTCCTAATTATTTACCTAATAGCAGGGTTAAAAATAGTTCCATTTAAATTGATTTCAGAAAATTAATATATATGGTGATTCATAAACAGCTTTGCTTTTTCTGTTCATTTTATTTAAAAACTGAGTAGTTTTCTTATTTTAGTACTTTATTTCCTTTTTAGCAGGCTTTTCAAGGCAGTGCTATGCTCTCTCTCTTCTTGCCACAGCACCCATACCTGGGTGCTAATCTCTGTTGGTATATTGTAGTTCTTCAGCTCTAATAACCTGCCTTACTTTTTAAATTTTGTTTTGCTTAAATTGGCTTATAATCATTGACATTCTTTACATCGTAGAGTCAAAATTTTAAAGGTAAGTAACAGAAATGAAGGTTGCAATTAATCAGTTTAAAAGTATTGTAACTTTTCCTTCAGTTCAAATATCAACTCTCTCAATTTTCTCCGACTACAGAGGCCAGTAATAGTAGCCATGAGTCTCGTATTGGTCTAGCTGAGGGGTTGGAATCCGAGAAGAAGGCGGTTATACCCCTTGTGATCGTGTCAGCCCTGACTTTTATCTGTCTAGTGGTTCTTGTGGGTATTCTCATCTACTGGAGGTAAGTTGAGTGCTTGTTTTGGAAATTTTAATTTATAAAGCTCAGATTTTGCATGTATGTCATCTGAAAGGTCATCAAAGCATATTCAAAATTCCTTTCACTTGAGTGCTGCCATTAATTTATTCAAGTAACTATGAATAAGGAGAATTTGTGAATCCAAAGACACAATAATATAAGGATTGATTGATCTTCATACTTAAATCAAATAATTGAAGGTAAAATGGAGGAACTGTGACTTCAGATAATATTTAATATGGCATCTTGACAGTTGTACATTTATACTAATCTAATTATCATTCAAACATTATTATAGCATTTAACATAAATCTAAGCTTTTCACCAGCTGTTATAATTTCAAAAGTTATTATTTAGGAAAACATAACTTTTTGATATAGTAAAACATATTGGCTTTTCTTTTAACGACAGTGGGGTTTGTACAATGTGCATATCAACTGTTTATACTGATAAAAAATGATAACCCACGCACAAATTAAGCAATTAAAATATACATATAATTAAGAATAAAGTTAATGACTTTTAAGATTCATGGGTATTTTAAATTCTCTATAATTTGCTTTGAGGATGAAATACAGCTTCACTTTCTTCAAGAACCCATGAAAACCTTTAAAGGACAACAGTAATTGCACCCATCGTAAGCTTCTTGTCCTGTAGCAAGCAGAACACACAGCAAATTAGAAAATTTACCAGAGGCATAATGTAAGTTAGTATAATTGTGCCTGTTGGAAAATAAGGACTTTACGATGCTATAAGGAATGATCTCTGTAAACCAAAAAGGGGCATAGTTTAGCACTTTATACTTTTGTTTTAAAAGAGAATTTTGTTCAGAAAAACTCTAATTCCTTCTTATTTAGCAACATCATTCTGTAAGTTCATATCACCACTCTTTATGAGTTCTCCCAAAATATATTCTGTCAGTTTACTGCAAAACACTTACTGTATTTATTTCCCATGTACCTAACTTTGTGTTAACTATTATTGGGAAATAACAAAAATGAGTGGATGAATGAACGAGAGTCACTGTTTTCAGGTAATTTGTACTTATTGGGGAAAAAGGATTTTACTTTAAAAATTTGTAAAATAGTACACAAAACTATATGTATAACAGTTGAAATCTAATGCTAAGAGTGGTCAGAAAACAAGTGATCTTGATAGAACGGGCAGGGTAAATGTAAAATAAAATGTAGGGTATGAGCTGCATAGGATTCAAAAAGTAGAGATAAAAGAGAACATTCCAGGCAGGGGCACAGCAGGCAAGAAGACTGGAAAGTAGGAATGAGCTAGTAGTGCTGGAAACAGTGAGGCCTGGAGCAGGTAGTTGTATATAGTTGGACATTGATTGACTAAGGTAGAATGTTTCCATGATCAACTGTATTTCATATCCAACTTCCTTTACAGAACAGAGTAGACTGCAGACTGTGGAGAACAGGTCATGCCTCTGTTCCCCTACCTGGATTAGGAGTCTATTTTGTCCTAACAGGATGCAAACAAAGCCGCTTTCTTCAGTCAGTAACCTAGTGATTCTCATAATTACCAATAACTCTTTTTACAGAAGATTACGTGCTCAGCAAAGTGCTTTGAATAGAGTGCATAATCCATAAATGTTTGTTCAACAAGAATTTATATTGCTTTTCTCCCCACTGGACTTGTTGACCAAACTTCTTAGCACATTAATATCATCTTTGTTCCTGTAACTGGTTTCTGTCTGATCTGATTTTCTCTGTCAAACCAATTTTTCAAATGAATGGGAATTGGTGTTAAAAAAAATTTTTAAATAAGATGGAAAATCAAATTCTATTTTATACTAAATAGTGCTAGTAAAAAGTTCCAAAAAGATGTCTGATGGTTTATATTTATAAGATTGAAATACAATCTGCTCTCTGTATTTGCATATTTTGCATCCTTGGATTCAACCACCTGTATATCAAAAATATTGGGAAGAAAAAAACAATAAAAAATAACAATACAGCAATGAAAATAATACAAGTAAAAAAATAAAGCATAGCAACTATTTACATAGCATTTACACTGTATTAATAACCTAGGAATTATTTCAAGTATACAGGAGAATGTGCACAGGCTATATGCAGACACTATGCAATTTTATATAAGGAACTGGAGCATCTGTGGTATTTGGTATCCAGTGGGGGTCCAAGAAGCAATTCCCTGCAGATACCAAGGGACGACTGTAATTAGAATGAGTCTCTTAATCTCTGTTACTTCGTATTTCAAGTGTATTTTTTGAAAATTTGAAAATCAGTATCTCATTTAATATGATTTGATATTTTATGGAAAATTAAAATCTGGAATGGTTTTTATGTACTATTGGTAATGGATCATTCCATCTTTATTATGTGGAAAAAAGACAAAAATACCAGCTGAAAACATATTAATTTGACCTTTGCCAATAAGATATTTTTCTTTTTCTCACAAATAATACTTTATGTACGTTGAATACAGAATGCAGTAGTTTAAAATATGAGTACTTATGTATATTTTTTATATCTGTCAAATGTTCTGATAAAGTTTGTCACTCTTTACTTACCCATTTCAAAATTGTTAAATATTGTTAAATTTGTGTCTTACTCACATCTATTTGAAGTTAATTCAATATAAAGTGTAACTTTTCAGATCATAACATACTAGGGATATTACATGCTGAGTCATAAAATGAAAATGTTAGTGCATTTTTCAAGGTTGTGCAAATTATTTGAATTCCAGCATAGACACATTTATAAACAATGTGATTTCACTAGCCATATGGAAACATTTTAAACCTTTGTAGAAACTACAGCCTATAGAAATATTTAAAAATCTAGTGACTCACCAACAACAGTCCTAACAGTAACGTGGTCTTTATGAGTTTTTTAAGGTTTACATATTTAAACATTTTTTAAAAACAACTTTATTGAGATAAAGTTAATATATCATAAAATTGACTGGTTTAAAGTGTATAGTTCAATGTTTTTGAATGTATTTTAATATTTCCCTAATGACCAGTGATATTGATTATTTTTTCATGTGATTTTTGGACATTTGTATATCTTCTCTGGAGAAATGTGCATTCAAATTCTTTGCTGCCTATTTTTTAATTGGGTTATTTGTCCTTTTATTATTGAGTTGTAAATGTTTTTTTATATTTTCTAGATATAAACCCCTTGTCAGATATATGATTTTCAATATTTTCTCCCGTTCTGTGGGTTTTCTCACTTTTTTGATCATATCTTTCAAAGTATGAAAATTTTTAATTTTGATGAAGTCCAGTTCATCTGTGTTTCTCTTTTTGCTCATGCTTTTGGTATCATCTAAGGTGGTGCCTAACCCAAAACCACAAAGATTTACTTCTAGATTTTCTTCTAAGAATTTTACGAAGTTGAAGGACTTAGGCTTCCCAATTTCAAATCTTATTACAAACCTAAAGTAGTAATCAAGAGAGTTTGGTACTGGCATAAGAATAGATGTGTAGATCAATGGAAAAGAATTGAGAGTCCAAAAATAAGCTCTTACATTGACAGTCTATGAATTTTAGACAAGGGTCCCAAGACTTTTCAACAGGCAAGGAATCTCAACAAATTGTATTAGAGCAATTGGATATTCATATACAAAAAATCAAGTTGGAGCTTTTTCTCATACTGTACACAAAAATGAATGCAAAAAAAAGACCATAGACCTAAGTGTAAGAGCTAAAACTGTAAAATTCTTAGAAGAAAATGTTCAAATATCTTTCCAACCTATTTTTTAGGGGAAAAATAATCTTAAAGTGGTATAATAAATCCTTCCTTTTGTCTAACTTACGTAACTCAAGGTGTTCCCCTATGTTTTGTTTAAATTACGAGAAGAGCATGTTTTAGCAGAGAGACAGAACAAGTTAGAGGTGATAAAATCTGGGTTCATTCCAAGTTCTGCCTGGTTTTCGCTATATGGCCTTGGGCATGTCACTTACCCATCTAGAAATTAGTTGCCTCTGTTTACCATTTGGGTGGGTTTGCTAGATCATCTTTAAGATTGCAGTCAGACTTTCCTTAGGGGTTCTGTAAATGAATCCAGATGCTGAATATTGTTTCATATTTATAAAAGGATACTAAGAAATGGAATATTAATTACACATTTCTAGCTTTTGATTCTAAATGCTTACTGTGATGAAAAGGTGTAAATTAAATAATCAGATTACCATTGATTGATAGGACCTATGTCTACAAGTTTGAAACAGTCATCACGTTTTTCATCATGGCTGAGTGATAATTAGCAGAAGACATAGTTATCAACACTTAGCACATAGATGTGAAGACATTCACTGCTTACACAGAACAGATGGACTATAGATACTGACTCTTGTCATACAATAAATAATATGCCTTAAAATTATTTTCCAGATGTTTTAAGGTATAATTTACATGAGCCAAACCTTGAGTTTTTAAGATGCAAAATGACTTCAACAGGGAAGATTTTCAAATAGTTCTTCTTAAAGAAAAAAAGGGCAACTTTTTGAGAGCTTTTTAAAGAGTTAGAACCTAAAAAATACCAAAGTTAGATTCAGCAAAATAGCACATCACCAAAAGCAGTATAGAAAATAACTTTCTGCAAACACAATTGTTTGCGATGGGGAGAGTGGGAAGAAAAACAATGTGAATTCTCTCTTGATCTAAAATTCAAATTTGTGGGTTATTGAGGGTAACTCCTAACACAGAATGGAGGCCTCCTGGTACCATACAGCCTTTTAGGAACGTGTCACTTTTTGTGTAAGACTGCAATATAAAATATACCTAAGCAATATATAGATAAATTTCATCCATAATTTAGTCAATACCAGTTTAATATTTTCCACTTACAAGCTTTTTGGTATGATTTATAAGGCTGTTCTGGGAAATTAATGCCAAGTAACATTACTGGACCACTTGTTTTCTAAAATCAACAAAGATTTAATTACATAGCTGAAAAGAATTGAGATGATATTTAACCAGATACTACAATGAACATTATCAACATGCTACACCTCGATGCCAATATGCTTTAATTTACCTTGTTAGATTCTGTGAAATTCTGCCTTCTTTCCATTCTCCCCAAGTTATTTGAACATCCTCTTTCTACCTGTTTATCTGCTCATCCATCCATCCATCCATCTATTCATCCATCTTCTTCTACCTGTACATGCCATCTCTCCCTCCCAAACGTTTTGAGATTTCAAGTTATCTCATTTAAGACTCAGGTAGACAAGAGAATCTAGGATGCAGCTAGACATATATGATTTGTGGGATTTACTTACTACTAGAAATCCATCTAATTATTCAAAAAAATGTTAAACACCTATTGTACTCCTGGCACTATATTAAGAGTTAGGTTTACATAAAATCAAAAGACATGATTTTCAAAAATATATAATAAGAATATAGGCACGAAAAAAAGTATTTACAAAACAATTATCCTAATCCTCAGTAATGAAACGTACTTAAAATAATGTAATCTAATGTCCAGGAAATGAATATCACCCTTATATTGATTAGGTTCATTTTTCAAAACAGTCTTTATATATGTGAGTGTGAATGGAAGTTTGTATTGAAGAAGTTATGTTGAAGAGAAGCTGGAGTGCTAGAATCTGCTTAGGAAAGGAAGCCTATTTCACAGAGAAGATACTTGTGAGCTGTCTTGAAGGAGGACAGTATTTAACTGGAGTATTGGGGAGTGAGGCATTTTAGTCAGCAGAAGAAACATGTTTAAAGCAAGGAGAAATCCTGAGACACAAGAGAATGAGGCAGGTTCAGTGATCTACAACAAATTTGTGTTATTTGGAGTATAAATTTCAAGGAGAAAAGTCAGACAAGGTGAGAACCACAGATAGTTTAGATGTTGAAAAATCTTAGATACATAATGTAAAAATCTGTGATACAGAGCTAGAACCAAGGGGTAAAATTACCAGGTCGGTAGATATCACAGAGTTAGAGCCATCACAGCACAGCAGGGAGGCCTGCTCTTTGGGTACCATTTGGAGATACTTAGAAGGGAATAGGTTTTGAGTTAGTGGAAGCAAGAAATACGTAGCAACTGAAGATGACTCATAGGCATGTGAGCTCCTTGTTATTGATGACATTCAAACTGCACCTTCTTAACTGTAGTCGGAGATGCTGTTGAAGAGATTCTTGTGTCAGCTGTGATATTGCACTAGGTCCCTAAAAGTGTTTGACAACTTTAAGATTCATTGAAAAAAATTTTAAAAACCTTTCACCACCTTGTGTAACTATATTTTACAGAAGTCAAAGGGATGTTGATTCTGTGATCTTAAAAGCACATACCAAGTCCAATGTTTTCCTATGAGTGTGTCACAGCATACTACATCCATAGTTGCACAGATAAGCCAAACTTTCCCTGTAGTTTCTGCCCTCGTCTGGTTTCACTTCTGCTCATGTGGACTTTCAGTGGGATAGTTTCTTTATCCTGGGGCCTGGTGCCCTCATCTCTCCCGGTCCTCATCAATCTGCCCTGTTCTTTCCACTTGGCAGGATATGAACCTAGCTCAGGGTCCCTGGAACACTTGTACTCATCTTCCTCCTGTACTGCCTGTTCTCCCTTGGAGACATTCTTGTGTTCTCACAGTGTATGTTCTCTCAGGTTTGGTGATGAAAGGCTTAAACTATCACAGCAGAGGGCTCATTTTCACTATGCACATCATTGCCTTAGGGGTTTTTGTTTGCTTGCTTGTTTGTGACATTCAGGTTATAAACAAACTATATAATTTTACTCTACTCCTAGTAGTTTATTCATTGAACAGATATTCTGGCAAACACTCTCCTTAGCACTGAGGACTGGCATTGCAGTGATTAAGTTCAAGAACTTTGCCTTGTGGGGCTTACATTCTAATGAGGGCAGACCAATTATACATATAAAACAAACAAATACGTAAATAATAGTATTTCAGACGGTGGTAAGTGCCACAAAGCAAACAGAAAAAGCAAAGAATAGTAACAGTGTGATGGGCTCACCCTTTAGCTAGCATGGTCAGGGGAGGACTCTCAGAGGAAGTGGCATTTGGGCCAATGCAGAATGACTAGGGAGGCAGGCAAGTGGGCAGAAGGAACAGCAAAACCCTAAAGTAGTACTGAAAGTGTTTCGTCAAGGGAGGAAGAGAGGACCAGTGTGGGCTGGAGCCTTGTGGGTGAGGGAGAGGGTTGTAGGAGATGAAGCTACTGAAGTAAGTAATTGAATATTATTCTAATTGCAGTGGGAAGCCATTCAAGAATTTTATCCAGGGAACTTAATTACTGGAAAAATGTTGAGATTTAGGTGTGTTACTATATAAGAACAAATGTTGTGTCAAAGCACATTAGGATAAATACCTTGCAGCTTAAAGCTCTTAAATGGAAAGTGAGATCGGCATTCTCACTCAGATATTTCGCTTTAAACATAACAGTTCATGAATAATACTTTAAAAAAAATTAAGCAACCCACATCAAAGAGTGTCATTAGCAGTTTTAGTTATCTGAATTTTTTAAATTAAGGATGGTTTGCATTACATCACAGCAGCAGCTGGTTCTTTGCTCTTCTCAGTAGTTTGCAGTGTGCTCTTACCAGATATCGTTCTTATTATCGGAACGAAAATAGATTCAGGTGGCATCAGAGGTCATAGTTGTCATTGATTCCAAATATGTTCATTCTCAAAACCCTCATCAACAAGGCTAGCATCTGTTGGAATGAAAATCCTCCCTGTTTTTGGTTGCATGCTCATTATTTCCTCATTTGAGTTCTGTCTCTACCACATTACCATACTTACAGTATAAAGCTGCCTTCTTTTTTCATTAAAAGTTACCACTGTGAAATTTCATTTTACCTAGTCATAGCTTGCTGCCTTTTACCAGCAGCTAAATATGCTCAGAAGGACACGGTCACTTAAATGTTGAGTGAAAATTGCTTTGGACATTCTTTCTTTTCCACTCTGGTCCTGTCCAAGGTGGCAGGACCCTTCGGTATACAGCAATAGTGGACAATTACCTAGGGCACTGAGGTTTCCTATGTCAGCAAAGTACTGTTCGGTACCAGCTACAGCTTCAAATAAATGCCATCTCTGCTTTCAACACTCTGATATCTGCTCACTCTTGCATCTGGTACAGGTAAAACTGAGGTAAATTTGGAAGCCATAAAATTCTTTAATATCTTGTGTTTTGATAAAATAGGTGTTGATCCAACAATCCCTCTTCTTAGTATATGTTCACTTTTGTTTTAATTCTGGAGATTTTCAGCATATATTTCAAGAAGCCCAGAAGTTGTCTTATTATCCACAGCAGCTAGTAGTATAAAAGGCTTTCTTTTCTTTCCAGGAAATGCTTCCAGACTGCCCACTTTTATTTAGAGGACAGTACATCCCCTCGAGTAATATCCACACCTCCAACACCTATCTTTCCAATTTCAGGTAATAGCTTAAAGTGTGACCATGAGTAGCTGGTAGAGGTTGAATGAAAAGCACAATGTTGAAAGGCTTATTTTTATTGGAGTACTTTGCAAATGGCTTTAATGTAGATTAGTAATTATTTGTGTTGTCCAAAGTATTTATTGCATCATGTACTAGGCATCTGGACTTATATCCTGTTCTCATTCTTTTAAGCATTCCTTACCATACAGATGATATGGCAAAATAATAATTTATAATCGTTCAAGTGAAATATGTTAAAAGCATAAACATTTATAGCAACAAAATATTAGTTAAGAATAATGCTGACTTTCACTCATTCCCATCACTTTAGTGGAAATTTAAACCACAAAAGTCAGACTAAATCAATGCAGTAAATGTGGATAGGAGAAAAAACAAAAGTAAGGATAAAGTCTAGTTTCTTTCTGATCATTTGAGTTTATGTAAGTGAAGTTTTCTTAACCACATTAGAAAAATATATATATAAATTGGTGGTGGGAAGAAACCATAAGCACAAAAAATATATGGTTACTTGAAAAACTTAAAGTCTCAAAATGTCGAACAGTTGAATATTTGGGAAAATATTGACTTTTTATCAGAATTTACCTAGATAATAATATTTGAAAATTAGCCAGGGTTATTTGATTAAGATCCCCATTGACTCCTAGAGTTCACACTATAAGATTACAGTCTCTTACTTATTTTATAACATCTCAAAATGAAAAATGGTAACAAAAAAGGAGTTGTCTAGAAGTGTGTGAACTAAGGAAGAAGTACTGGAGGTTAGAGGACGAGGTGAGGACATAGAAATCACCAAACCAGGGGTACAAAGGGAGAAATTCACCTATTGGTCGTTTTACAGAAGTCGCTTCTTAAAGTGTCTGATGCTCCATGTACTATTGCTAGAGGCCCACGTTCTCTATGATGTTATCTTCTGAAATCTCATGATTAGAAAAATATATATATATATCATATTCTTTATATTTTATATTTATATATTTTTATTATATATAGTGTATATTACATATTTTTATATTTATATATTTTATTTTTATTCTTTATACGCATAGGAATTAGAAATGTATTGCTACTTTTCTCTTATCCACTCTGTGTCTTTAACCACTGTGGTTTTATCTCTATTTTCTAGTCCATATTAAAATACTGCACATTTATTTTATTATAGCACAATTTCTCATTAACATATTTAGAATTTTGAGACTGACAGCTCTCAGTTATCTGTTGCATTTAGATTCGTTGTCCAGGAAATCCAAAATCCTCTGTTTTGAATGTCAGAAGAGTAGTGATTGAGGGCATCTCTTCCTTTCACTTGCTAAGCTCTCAAAGCTTCACTTTTTGTCACCTGAATATGCACATTTTCATGTAAAGTCAAAAAATGCAAAGACTTCCATACCAATTAATGAGAGAAATTACCGAAATACCTGAATGTCAATAAACAGTAGTAGTCTGCTTATAAAAGGTTGGCTGTGTAGAATTATGTCAATGGACTTAAAGGACATTTACTGGACATAATGATTTAGGTGCAACAAATTATTTGTTTTCTTATCTAATTATAAAAGCTGCTTCTAGGCAAGATCTTTCTGCAGGTGCGAAGATGGAATTACAACTTTGTCTATTGTTTTTTAAGCTTGACTGGCTAATTCAATTTTAGTATTCAGGTCCACTCATCTAAGAGAGAGAACAGATGGATTCTAGTTTTTTTTTAATCAACAAATTCTTGGTAACTGAAGTTTAAAAATATTAGATGGCCTGAATGCTGAACATCTGTTGATGTAAATAACTGTTTCTTGTGAAATGTGTTTGATGTTTCCTTGTCAGAGAAATCACTTGTGAAATTGCATACTGTGAACTAGTAATATGTTCAATCTAAGAAAGTCTTTCCAGGAAAAGAAAAAAAAAAAAGAGAGCCAGTTAAAATAATTTGGCCCCTTCATAATTAATTAACGGATCCAATGACTTTGTTTACATAGCATATTTTCAAGTTTGAATTCTTGAAATTTTACAGATTAGAAGTCCCGAAGGTTTTTGACACTATTGTTAATGAATATTATGCATATAAATGTTTTCTATTATTTATAGAGAGAAGGAAAAAATGTTTTCAAATGTAAGCATCTGACTATTTGATTTAAGACATTAAACTGTACAATTTTATAAAACTGAAGTTGCACTATATGTTATGTTCAGATCATAGTAAAATTGAAAATATATTATTTCTGCATGTTTTTCCCAGAATTTACTCATGTTAAAGTCGTTCATAAAGAGATGCACTCCATTGAAAAGAAATGAGGCTTTGGTGGTATTTATAAATAAACATTGACAATAAATTATTTTCTCTTAAGAGTATAGATGGAAAAGAGACCCCTGATCAAATCAGATTTCTAAAATGCAGGTTATGATTAACAATTAATATAGAAATAATTGATAGTTCTTGCTTAACCATTGAATGCTGAGATTTAGTTGGGATTGTGTGAATATAGTAGGCCCTCCCTTATTCATGGGGTCACCCAAAACTACGATAGTACCAAACCCTATGCACAAACTTTTTTCCTTCCTCACAATTTCACAAATAGAAGATTCATTCTTTCTGTAGATCTTAGCAACCTCTGCATAATATTTGTTTTCTTTTCTTAGTAAGTCGAGAACTTTTACCCTTTCACTTAAGGAAACACTTTACCGCTTCCCTTTGGCATATTCGAATTGTCAGCATCACTACTCTTGCACTTTGGGGCCATTAATAAGTAAAATTAGGATGATTTGAATACAAGCTCTGTGATCCTCCTGTGATGGTTGATCTGATCACCTATATGGCTACTAAGTGACTAACAAGAGAGGTGTCTACAGCATGGAGACTCTGGACAGAGGGATGATTCACATTATGGGCAGGACAGAGAGGGGTGGTACAAGATTTCAGCATGCTACTCATGAGGTTTAAAATTTATGAACCATTTGTTTCTGAAATTTTCCATTTAATATTCCCACATCGTGGGAGACTAAAACTTCAGAAAACGAAACCTTGGATAAGGGGGGACTACTGTAATTGAATTTTGAAATTGTTTTAGAACAAGTCTCTTTATAAAGGAGAGGCACATTCATTTCTGTTGAATTATTCTTTCTTACACCATTTTTTTTATTCACTTAGATGATGTTGGAGCAATTCCGATAAAGCACTTTCCAAAGCATGTTGCAGACTTACATGCAAGTAATGGGTTTACTGAAGAATTTGAGGTATGATTTTAATATGTCTGTTTTAAATAATATACAAAATAATAAATTTAGAAGATTCAGCAGTAGGCTTTTTCTTGACCTAAAGATTTTGAAATCATTTCACTTCTAGTGAAAATATTAGTTCCATAATTACTTATGTGTTATATCATAGTTACCATATAATTTAGAAAATTTAATTTCCATTTTTAAAGCCAAGTTGCACCAGTGGAAAAATCAAAAACACTGTAATTCTCTACCACATAATACTGATCTCTAGTATTCTTTTTTAAAAATCTGAATTCATAACACTGATTCTATTTAATTTTCTAAATTATATAAATTATACTAAGCTACTAAATTTCATGATTTTCAGCCAAAGTACATAATTGTAAGTATTACACCAATGTAAATGCAAATGCATTTAGATAATCTTTTTATTGTATGAGAAAAAAATCACATCTTCTCAAGAAAATATGTATTTCTGTAAAAACATTTGAACTTCATAATCAATGAAAATTTTTCCTATAATATTCTTTTAAAATACTCGTAGATCAAAGGGACAGAGAAATTTACTGCAAACTTATCATACCCTACTGAACTATCAGTTAAGCAGATTTTTCAAAATGGGGAGCCATAAACCCAAAGTTAACAATAACAACCACAAAAAATAAAAGCTACCATTTGTGAGCAACCCCTAATATATCATTGGACTAGATGCTTCCACATCTATCCTTCACCCAACTCTGGCAGCTATTTGTTATTATTTATATTAGTATAATTGGTGAAACCAAACCCCATAGAAGTTAATTAACAACTGAGAAATAGCAGAGCTGAGATTCAAACCCAGGTCTGAGATTTTAATACTCATGCCCTTTCTATTTTAGTTGTCAACAGGCGAGCAGTCTTCAGCCTCTCCTCTGGCCGCTCCCCCAGGAAACACACCTCCTGCTTTCCCACCAAGTTCTCTATAGACTTCCCTTTTTGAAATACCTTGAGTTTTGATCCTGATCACAAGATCCACTTTCCCCATTGCACACAGCACCTGCTTCCCGAGAGTCACATTAATTCGAGATATATTTAGGAAAGGAAAATGCCATAGATTAGAAAGCTGTAATAAATCGAAAGAAATAGAAGTGATGTGTGATATGTTTTCACTAAAGTACAAATAATAGAAGCCAACTGATTTAATCCTCAGAGAAATCTAAATCATAGCTACATTGAATAAGAAAGCAGTATGTGGTAACACTAAGTGAAGTGGAATAATATGAAGAATTATGTTTTTAAAACATCAAATTATTTTTTCTTAGCATAAGCTAGAGGTTACTTGTGGTGCAATGTTAACTCAGTGTTAACTGCAGTGTTAACTGATAGAAGCTATTAGGCTAACAGCAAACAAAATTGTAATTGCAATAAGGAAAATATGTCAAACATGGGTCTAATCTTCCAAATGCTTTTTTAAAAAGTAAAAAATATACAGTTTATAATAAAAGTTGGTGACAGCGTATGCCCCAAAGCAGATTCATGGTTTTCACAACTTTAAAATCACTTGAATATTATTAAGCAATCCATAATAATTAAATTAATAAAGTAGCCTCACATTTTTACTCAAAAAGTTTTTTCTCAATTCCGTTGCTTTTAACTTGCAGTCTGATTTAGGGAGACTTTTTGTAAACCTAATAATTAGCTTAGTAACTAATAATGCTTCCCCTCTTGGGTGATTCATATATCGTTTTCAATTATTTAGAATAACTTGCTGCAAAAGAGGCTTTAAAGGCTTATTTAAAAGCTTTTAAATAAAAGAGAGACTGAGCCAATTGCTGATGAATCAGATTCATATTTGTGTTATATACTTTCTCAGAAATTATAAGGCTTTTATTTTATTATTTCAATATCAGACACTTATAAATTCTAAACTAATATATTCAGTTAGAAAACATCTCTGAAAAGCATTGTTTACTAATTTTAGTAGAAGTAATTTTTTTGTACCCTTGAGGTTTAAACAAAAGAGAGGACTACTAATTAAACATGTGGAAAGTAATGCTATTTAAATCTTGCTTCAAATGACGTGGTATGTATGATAAAAAAAAGTTTTAGGCGATTTTTACTGTTTTGACAGCCCTAAATCCATTACAACCCATTTAACAGGAAGCTGTTTATGCTTTAAAATAACTTAAAAACAAAAAAAGTATCACTAATTCAGAGTTTCAAATAGTGCTATAGTGGTCAAATAAAATTATATTTGGATATTAGAAAATCTAACTAATATGACAAAATGTGTCATGGAATATGTGGTTCTCATCTGCATTTCAAAAATTCATCGTATTATTACATCACTGTCCCCTTTTAAAAGTGTTATTTTTTCCTTTTACATAATTTTAAGGTTCCAGATTGTTAGACATTTTGATATGCATGCAAACTGTTTGAAACATTCTGTTTTGTTAGTATTTGACAAATGTATTTATTGCATGATCATAGTTTTCCATTGTAAACCTAATATGAACGCTTTTTTTTCTCATTTGTCGTGTGCTGTGGAATTTGATTTCTTTACTTTTTTGGCATTCATTCCCTCATTAGACACTGAAAGAGTTTTACCAGGTAAGGCATTATTTCACTGCATTTTCTTTTAGCCAAGAAGTAGTTGTAACATGTAAAAATATTTTTTTGGATAGATTATTTTGTTTGTTTTGTCTTTCTTATTATATTTTAAGGCACTTTGTTTCAAAAAAATGTATGTTCAAATGGTATACATAAAATTTTTTCCAGGAAGTGCAGAGCTGTACTGTTGATTTAGGTATTACAGCAGACAGCTCCAACCACCCTGACAACAAGCACAAGAACCGATACATAAATATCGTTGCCTGTAAGTATGTCCTTAACTCTGCTCTGGCTTTATTATCATTGTTACAGGTGTACCTTTAAACAGTGTTCTGAATTCACACGACAGCCGACCTCAGTGTGATTGTTTCAGGACCTTTGTATCAGGGAATAAGACTTGTGTTAGATATTACATAGCATTCCATCAGTCCAACTTTAAATACATCCTGTAATTAATTACATCTGTTTCTTTTGAACAAAACAAACTCCAATTTGAATCTAGTCCTTTCTTCAGACCCCATAGGCTGTACATCTCTTCTTGTGCTTTCTGACATTATTTATATTCCATGGTCCTATTTTCGCTTAGGACCTACTTGCTTCTATGTGACTTTACTAACCAAATGAGATTCTCTTTAGACTTTCTCTTTTTAAATTCTACCTTTACCCATTTCCTCCTTTTCTTGGCATTCTTTCTGGGGTTTTATAAAGGATTAATTAAATTCTTGAATTCCCTCTTTTTATCCCTTCTATCCCTTTGTTTTGTTAGTGTGTTCTCTCTCTCTCTCTCTCTCTCTCTCTCTCTCTCTCTCTCTCTTCAATGAGCAGTTATCTGGCTTTTTTCATTAATGCAATTTTACTTACTTTTTCATATGAAATTGCTGTCTTTCTTCCATCTTCTTACAGAACTTGTTTACACCTGTTCCCTCTTCTTTTCTTTTATATTCCTCTCCATCTCTTGAAATCCATCTTCATATTCCCTTTCCCCTCCAAAAAAAAAAAATATATATATATATCCTTCCTCATAGATTCAGTGGGCCTTCCTAGCTTCATATATGAGCAGACTGTTACCAGCTAGGTTATTTAAACTCTGGTTCCATTCTAGTTTGGGAAGTTGGTGGAGCTTCACTCCCTTCCCTTTTATTATCACATTCTCTTAAATAGCTTGCTTAGATACTGCCTTCCTTTCCATGGGGTTTACATCAATTTTTATTGTTTTGTAGTGGGCTCTGCTACAAGATTGTCTTCCTCAACTAAAATAACTATCCTGGCTGCACGTAAAACTCACTTGCCTCTTAGACGCAGAAAAATTGTTGTTGGGCTATTTCCTCTACAAGCCAAATAGAAAATACCCACCAGGCAATTAAGAAGGGGACAGAGATGAATGTCTGTTGAACATTTGCTATGTAAATGTTCATATGAACATTTACTATGCCTGGCACTGTAAATGCATTATTTAATTTAATCCCTGAGACAACCTGACAAGATAGGTAGAAATAGTCCTATTGTAGAGATGAAGAAAAACAACCCAGACATTCTAAAAATATGAGAACCAAAACACAGCAATCAGTCAGCCTGGCATCTAGTCCCATTTCTTCACTGCCACACATCAATTTCCATATTCATTCCCTGTACCAATGTGGACTGTAACTGTCACAGAAGCATTAATCTCCCGGAGTGTCTATTTAACTTGTCATAGTTTGGTCTGTATTCATTTCTTCATCCTTGAAAAGAATACAGTCTGCCCAGTAAACCTACCAAGTTTTCTTCTAGCAACACTGTATTAGTCTATTTCTGTTACTTCTAACAAAATATACAGAACTGGAAGAAAATGAAATGAAATGAAATGAAAACTTCAAAGAAAATGAAATTTATTGCTTACAGTTTCTGAGGCTGGGAAGTCCAAAGTCCAGGGAACAATGGTGGTCAGGGGTGTGGATCTGAGGGCTTTAAAGGAAGAGGAGAGTCTGTCTCTCTTCCTCTGCCCTCTCTGCTTCCACCATCTTGCAATGTGAGACCCCTGGGTCACTGTTGCCACCACCAAGATGGACTTTGGACTTCCCAGCCTCAGAAACTGTAAGCAATAAATTTCATTTTCTTTGAAGTCTGGCAACAGTGACCTCAGAGAATCAGATTGCAAAGTGGTGGAGCAGAGAGAGACTAACCTCCTCATTCACTCTCCATTTATAGCCCTTCAAACCACGTCCATGACCAACATTTTTAACCCATTCACTATGACTTGGTCCTATAATCTAATCAACTCTTCGAGGCCCCACCTTTCATTACTATAATAGGATTTCCCACCCTCAGCAGTTACAGTGGGGATTAAGTTTTGTGGGGACATTCAACCCAAGGCAAACACTTTCCTTTCTCACTATGAATTTCCTCAAAATACAGCTTCTCTGTAGAACTGAAGTTAACCCAAACTCTTTATTTCAACCTATTTGAATTACCATAGTTACACCATGTATTGGTTACCCAAGTTTCCATCCCCTTTTAATTAGCAATGCAGGATCCAGCTCCTCTGTGTTTGGACAACTGTTCTTGCCTCTCTATGCAATAGTCTCCTCTTCGGGACTCTTCCATTGAAAAAGCTGTTTGTTGCAACTGTTCACAGAAATGTCCTGGGAGGCTTCTGCTTTCTTCTCTTCCTCCATCAGCCTCCTGCTCTGAGCTGCCATCCTTCCCTAGCTTTCTGAGGCCCCCATCACCCTTCTTGCTCCTTGAGTGGTCCTCCACTGTTCACAGCCCAAGTACCCATTTAAAAAACCCATCCAAGATGCCAACTTCAAGTTTCAACCTCTATGAAAACTTTTATCATCTCATACCAGTGCAATTTCTGCCTTCCTATCCACCTACTACCTTACACCTGTCTTGACACCTGTACATTACTTCCTGTGTTTGTGTCTTATTCTCACCTACTACATTAGAAAATGTCTTGAAGGCAGAGATTCTTGTTATATTTATCTTTGTTTTCTTTGTCATCTCTGTATCCCCAAAAAGCATATTAAAGTGAATTATTTTTGTGTTGATTTTAATGGTGTGAGATAAATTATTATGCGAATATAAATGACCTTCATTCTGAAAAGTCATCTGTGCTAAGTAAAATATATATTTTTTTATTACAGATGATCATAGCAGGGTTAAGCTTGCACAACTTGCTGAAAAAGATGGCAAACTGACTGATTACATCAATGCCAATTATGTTGATGTAAGCATGTTTTAATTGAAAATTTTTTGAAAATTATATTAGACTCTGAATTTATTAGACCATAATGTCATACATATACTAGTGCTTAATACATATTATTGAATAGATAATAACAAATACAAATTAACAGTAAATAATTTTAAGTGATCCAATGTCAAGGATTTTAGAAAGAATAACACTCAAGCTTGGTTTATCTCCAGGATGAGGGAGAAAATTCAGGTTGGGAATTCAAGGTAGAATATGTATATTCAGATAGGTTTATAACTCCTTAAATGTGAGGGGCAGGACCAGTGCTTATTTTGAATTTTCCATAGCTCCTAGCACAATGCTATGCATATAGCAGATGATCAGTAAATCTTGATTGAAAAATTCTCATGGTAGTACTGACTAAAAGTCGAACTGATGGTCATTAAACCAGTTATCAGCCTTTATAATTTGGGGTACTCTTCAGGATCCACAGCTTTGTGGAACTTATCGGAGCTTTCCAGGGATTGTAGACCACCCACTAACTTACTGGTTTTTTCACTGTGATCGACTGAATGTCAGTGGAACTCAGTTATTTCCCTGACACTGTCCTCACAGTCTAGCTGCCTTCAGGTTAATGCTGTGTGGGACACTGAATTTAAAGAAGTGAGTCCATGGTATAAAGTGGGTTTGTTATACTCTACTACTTCATGCTTCCAGAGGAGGCAGTATGTATGTTAGAACGAACATGGGCTTTGGAGTTAGAACTGGTTTGAATCCCATCTCCGCCCTTGCCTAGCTGTAGGACCTTGGAAAGTCAATTTGTCTGAGCTTCAGTTTCCTCATCTCCAATTCAGGGGTGATGCTTCCATTTTGCAGAGATGAAACTTAAGGTTAATGCTTGTAAAGCATCTTGTTCAACACTGGGTGCTCAGTCAGTGACAGATAGCTATTAATGATTAGCACTGCTCAATGTCACCACGGAGAATAAGGAGGTCACAACTCCAGAGAATTTTTGACTGTTGTAGACACCTGAGCCCATTGCCTAAGACACCTTTCAAAGCAGTACAATTAAGGACCAGATTGTAAGCACAGGAAATAGACTTGGGTTAAATGCACTTGGATTAAAGATAAAGAGAATTGTGTGTGTCAAAGCAAATAGAACTTTTATTTGTCTATTTTTTTGTAACAAAAATCATAGTTAAAAAAACAGTTGCTATCCTTGCTAGTACTGTCAAGATTCTCCAGCTTTGCAAGTTTATTTTTTATGGTTTTCTTTTATAGAAAAAATGTGCTGACCTTAAAAACAGAAGTATTGTACAGTTAAAAATGGCATATAAATCAGTTAATAAGCAGCATTTGTCATTTGTTTCTTCAGGGGTACAACAGACCAAAAGCTTACATTGCTGCCCAGGGCCCACTGAAATCCACAGCTGAAGATTTCTGGAGAATGATATGGGAGCATAACGTGGAAGTTATCGTCATGATAACAAACCTTGTGGAGAAAGGAAGGGTATATAGGTCATCTGTTATGTCATTCCCGTTATAGTGAGTAGAGGTGCTTTAAATTCATTTTAATAGAGTCAGCATCAGGAAGCAGCAGAATGTATGAAAGCTGGTCGGGATTCCTCTCTAGTAAGTATGACAGCTAAGGAGCAAGCGTTAACACTATAGGTCAGAAAGTTTCACAGTGAATCAAGCTCTCCACCTTTTAAATGCATTCTTCATACCGTGGGAGAAAGTAAATGGGACTCATTGAAAACAATTTTAATTCACAGGCCATGGATTCTTATCTTGGCTCTGTAGTGACTCATCGCGTCTGGTCTCACTTTCCTCATCTAAAGAGGGAAAGTTTGGATTACACCATCACCAGTGTCTTTCAGTTCTGTGCTTCTATCCCTGGTCTCCTCTACAATCAATTTGCAATCACTAAGAAAGAAGATAAAATATTTAGAAGAGTGAGGGAGTCCATTCCTGTCACTGTCTCAGATCTTGGCTGATTTCAGAGGTGACTTTTACTTTAAGCATCTGAAATGCGGGAACAGCATCTTTACTTTTTCTATTGCAGAGAAAATGTGACCAGTACTGGCCTGCCGAAGGTAGTGAAGAGTACGGCAACTTTCTGGTCACTCAGAAGAGTGTTCAGGTGCTCGCCTATTATACTGTGAGGAATTTTACTCTAAGAAACACGAAGATAAAAAAGGTGAGTCAACAGATGATGGCCACCATCAACTGAGTAATGCATTTGGTCTGTGTTAAGTGAATGGGTGATATAACCAAGACAGGGTAAAAATACGTAACTAAGTAAAGGCATTAACAGCTCTTATCACAGCAACTCCTCAGTCCTAAAGGTTCTTCCAAGCCTCTAAATGCCAGCTGCGGCTTTGGAGCCAGGCTGGTCATGGTGCAGTTGCAGCGGATGTGATGCACGAACAAAAATTCCTGCCCCATGTGGTAGCCACACAGAAGAGGCCTGACGTTATCCCAACATCCGACTAAAAGAGTGGAGATTGAAATGAAGGAATGAACAGGGAAAAAAAGGAGAAGAAGAAAAATTTATGACTCGGGGTTCTCCAGAGAAACAAAACCGAAAGCATAGATAGATAGAAAGATACAGAGCTAGAGAAAGATAGACTTATATTTTTAAGGACTGACTCACATGATTGTGGGGATTAGCAAATCTGAAAACTGTAAGGCAGGCTGGTAGCCTGGAAATTCACGTAAAAGTTGATGTTGCAGTCTAGATTCCAAATTCATCAGGGCATCAGGCTGGAAATTCAGGCAGGATTTATATGTTGTAGTGTTCAGGAGAATTCCTTCCTCTTCAGAAAACCTCAGTCTTTTGCTCTTATAGTTTTCAGCTAGTTGGATGAGGCCCACCCATATTATGGAGGGTCATCGACTTTACTTAGCATCTACTGATTACATGTTCATCACATCCAGATTAATATCTTTACAGCAACATCTGGTGTGAGTAGTGTTTGACCATACACCTGGCCAGTGTAGCCTAGCAAGTGGACACAAAATTAACCATTGCAAATGACAGTGTACTTTCTTTGCTTCATTATAGACCTCCAACATCAATCTCAAGAACCTCATGTGCGTGTGTGTGTGTGTGTGTGTGTGTGTGTGTGTGTGTGTGTGTGTGTGTTACTGGTATTTGCTGTCTGAACTCTTCCAGGGCTCCCAGAAAGGAAGACCCAGTGGGCGCGTGGTTACGCAGTATCACTACACTCAGTGGCCTGACATGGGAGTACCAGAGTACTCGCTGCCAGTGCTGACCTTCGTGAGAAAGGCAGCCCATGCCAAGCGCCACGCAGTGGGACCTGTTGTCATCCACTGCAGGTGAGTCTCAGAGGTGTGCCTCTAAACCCACAGAATTGCTTATGCTTTCCAAAAGGAAATCAATAGAACAACGTTTTTGCCAAATTGGGAATGATTCATGAAGTGAAGAGGATGAAATTATTTGCCCATTTTCATAAGTATTGATCACTAGGAAATGAGTATGCCAGACTCAGAATCTAATTGCTGGATATTTCAAAGCAGTAGGTGTTTTTATGATGTTTTTATTCTGTTTGATTGTTGAATTGGATTTCAACCTATTAACTGTGTGAGGCAGGTGGAACGATGTTTTTGTCATTAAACAAACATTTATTACAACATATGACACCGTGGGGTAAATGCTTGGTACACACTTCCTATTCTTCAGAGTAGTAGTCTATTTAGAGTTGTTATGCCAGGTTTACGTTAGAGGAACTGAAGTGCACAGAGTGTGAGGAATTTGGCAAAATAATTTGAAGTTGTTTTTAAACAGTTTGAGACCAAAATCCCTTTCTCATTTCCCTGAGTTTTTTTTAATATATCACATTGAATGTATTATCAATTTATTGATGCCCAAGAACTTCATTTTCCAAGACTTGTTTGAAAAATAGGAATAATGATATTTCAAAGAAAGAGAAAAAAATATGTTAGATGTATTAATCTAATATTTGTTGGTTAAAATAATAATAGTTAATATTTACTAATTACTGACTGTGTGCCAAGCTTTATGACCACAAAAAGCAAATTCATTTCTGTGTACAGTATTTTTGTCAAAGCAGTGTCTGTGTTTTTACAGAAGCAAGTGTTTTTCTTTGATATGCAGCTTATCGGACACATTCTAATTACCTAGCTCAGGAGTTATCCTCAGACAAAGTTTGACAGACCTATCTTGAGATTTTTTTTTCTTTAATTTATTTGTCTGATGATAAGCTGAGGAAAACAGAAAGATGCAAGAAAAATAGCTCCGAAGGTCAAATATTGTTTCTTAGCAAATGGAAAAGGACCAGGCCATTGTGCAGAGCAGGTGCTAATTTTCCACTCTAGCATTTCCTACTTGTCAGAACATTTGAAAAGAATCCCTGTCTATGAATTCCGTCCCTCTAGTAGAGGCTTTGAAGAAGTCAATAGATAATGGTCCTTTAGATATGACTGAAGTTATGCTTTCTTCCTGACCATCTCACTGAAATGATATTTTCAGCTGAAAGCTTTATCAAATTCTTTCTCCCATTAACACAGAAACCATTATAAACATGTCTGTCTGGCAGTACAGACCCAGGGACCTTTTCTTTTCAGAATCTGGTGAAGCTGCTGCTTTCATTTTTCTCATATTAAGTGTCTATTTGCCTTGCTCTGAAACATAATATTTCCATTGCATAATGTATAAATAAATAATAAATATAATTATTGAAAATTTAAAAAGTCCCCAACAGAAATAGGTTGTTTTGCAGTTTGACCCATATCAAAAAATTAAAAAGGAAAATTTTAACTTCTCATTTAAAGCATTATGCATAACTGCTAAGCTGTTTATAATCTTGGACTGCTAAATTTATTATGATTCATTTGCTTGAAGAAGGAAATTCATTTAATCAACATGACAGCCGGTAGTGACCTATCTTCAAATTTATTTTACGTTTAACATTGAAATATTTCTTTCTTTGTATTTTCCTCAGTGCTGGAGTTGGAAGAACAGGCACATATATTGTGCTAGACAGTATGTTGCAACAAATTCAACACGAAGGAACTGTCAATGTATTTGGTTTCTTAAAACACATTCGTTCACAAAGAAATTATTTGGTGCAAACTGAGGTATGATAAAAAAAAAAGATAACTATTCAACTAAGGTATAGAAATGCTACTAAAAAGTACATCCTTTAGTCTCCTAGGACTGCCATACTGTTGTCTCACAGTTCGGGAGTCTAGAAGTCTCAGAACAAGGTATTGGCAGGCCATGCTCTTTCAAAAGCTTCTAGGGAAGGATCCTTCCTTGTCTCTTCCAGCTTCCAATAGCCCTGTTCATTCCTTAGCTGTGGCTGTAGACCTCCAGTCTCTGACTTCATCTTCACATAGCTGTCATCCCTTTGAGTCTGTGCCTGTGTCCAGAGTTCCTTCTTATATGTATACCTGTCACCACCCTACCGCAGTTGGCCTCATCTTAACTAATTCCATTTGAACAACACTATTTACAGAAAAAGTCACATTCTGAGGTACTGAGGTGGTAAGAGCTTCAACATATCTCGGGGCCTGGAGAGGGAGGGGGTGGCAATTCAACCCATAATATCAGGTAACTGCTGATGGGCCAGCTAATTTTCTGTTTTGTGACTAAATGGGGAATATCTTTTAAAATGACACTGGTAACAGAGAAGATTCAGAAAAAGAGTAAGTGGATCAGTCAGCTGCCATCCCTGCTAGCAAAACACTCGTGCTGTTCATGCATATAGTGAATTGAGTCGTTTTTGTATTTTAAAAATATGAATTATGCTCAAATTATATCCCTTTTTAGTCTCACATAGTTTACTCCTATATGACATAGGACAAAATCTGCATGTCTGTATTTTATTTTCACTATTTCTAAATAAAAATGAATTTAAATTGAAAGCTATGGGTAGCAGCTTGAATCAGGAACATATGACTTAGTTGGCATCAAAACCAAACCAAACCGAACTAAACTTCTTTCCATCAAGAAAATGACATTCTGGTCAGATAAGAGCAGGGAAGAGTCTCATACATGAAATATAAGAGAACTATTTAAAACTGTAGATAAAATTGTGCTAACGTATGTGTGACAGGCTAAAAGGAGAGTTGGAGTTGCCAGAAGGGGGAGACCCACCAGCAGCATAGAAGTCAGGAAACTCCTTGTGCAAAACGCAAAAGTGTAGGGTTGAAAAGAAGGCAGAGAGGACATTGCTTTCCCTCCCCAAATCTTCCTGCCTCCCACCCACAAATGTCAATACACAGTAAATAAAGAGGTGAGGAGTGAAAAGAGGCTGCTTCTCCCTTGACCACCTCCCTTCTGCTGACTTCCTGCCAGGTCCACTAAGTAGAGGGTTTTTTCCCCCATTTTGTAAAACTCTGCCTGTCAATGAAAGGTACTACTTTTGTACCTAGATACACATAAGGAAAACTTGAAGTAATGTTCTTTATTGCCGTTGTTTTTCCAGGAACAGTATGTCTTCATTCATGACACACTGGTTGAGGCCATACTTAGTAAAGAAACTGAGGTGCCAGAGAGCCATATTCATGCCTATGTTAATGTGCTCCTCATTCCTGGGCCAACAGGCAAAACAAAACTAGAGAAACAATTTCAGGTGAGTTCTCTTGGATGTCATCGCAGAATTGAATGTCCCTGCGTCTTCTCACTTGAGTCGACAAGGCCGTGTGGATGGGTATAGAGCATTGTTGTTATAGTGGCTTTGTGTTTTTGCCATCCTGTTCTTTACAATAGGTCACAATGTCACGTGGCAGATTTCAAGGAGAAACTGAATTCTGAGTAGTTAGAGGAAAAGTTTTCAGAAACCCTAGACTAACTTTTATAAATGTAAACTTGGTCCAGGAAAGGAGGGTACAGAGCATAACAGAATGAACAGACAAAACTTATAATACAGACTATTTAAGTGCTCTTTTTACTTTCAGAAAACCAGACCACTTAAACATGAGTGTTGTGGCTCAGGCTGTTCCTCCTACTCTTTGAAAAAATCTGTGTCTCACTTGAAACCCCTGGACACACCAGAACAATAGCTTCTTCAACCCTAGTCTCTCCCACTCACCCTATCTCGAGGCAGTAAATCAAAGAGAGCATGTTTTGTTCGATACTGTACCTCCTGCAACCCTAGCTCTCTAACTTTCAGAAATCTGTAAGCAATGAATTTAGAAAACTTGTGTTACCAGACCTGCCTGCTGAGACCAGAGGATTTACAGAGTCGTAGCTTTCCACAGGAATGGAGGCTGCACTATTTTGTCCTATATCATTCCTGCACTATCCTCTTACCTCCCAGGATTCCTGGAGAAACAGGGCCAATTTCTGAAGAAATAATAACTAGGAAGAATTTGGAAGTCCCTGAAAAAACTCATGAGATTTAACAAACCTTGAATTTCACTTTTTTTCTCATGCTCTTCCCAGCCCACAACATAGAAGATGTTAGCAATGAATTCCCTCAGGTCTTTGCCTTCTCACTCACTATTTTTAGTGCTTGTGGAGGTGTAAGATAAAGATTGGGGTGAATGCTGAACTTAGAACGTGTTGTCAGGAAGACATAAAGTTTTGCTCATCCAGGCTTATCTGAGTCTTAAAGGACTGCTTTAGCAAAAGAAAAGGTGTGATATAGGCACCAGAAACAGTGGGAACAGTGCCATTATAGAGGTAGAACAGGAAGCTGCAGGAGTATAGGTAAGGATGCAATGTGTCAGGGAGGAGTTGTATAAGATATGTTTAAGAGTCAAACACAGGACTGGGTGATTGATTGGACACTGCGGTGAGGAAAGAAACAGACAAGCATAACTACTCCGATTCTGGCTTAGGCAGCTGGGAGGTGGTGATATCATTCACTGTGATTAAGAATTCAAGGACAGGAGGTGCATGCTTGAGGCGGGTAGTGGGGAAAAAGATCTCAGTTCCTTCTAAACCTACCAAATTTTGAGATACCTGGGAGGTGTCTCAGTAAACATATGGTTGGTAGTTGAATACTGGGTCTGATGCATAAAAAAGAGATCTGGCCTGGAGAATTGGACTTGGAAGTGATCAGCTTAGAATGGCTATTTGAAGCCTCAGAATTGGATAAGATAGGCAATTAAAAACGAGGTGTTTAAGAAGACTTGGGAAAGATCATTTAAGAAAAAGTATAATTAACCGATGAATGGCCAACCCACAAAAAAAAGGGGGTGGAAGGAGGTATCAGAGGTTAGGAGAAATTTTGGGACAGTGGGATGTAATAGAATCCAAAGAAAATAGTGTTTTAAGAAGGAGGAATGGACAAAGATGACAAATGCTAATGACACATCAAGTGTGCTGAGGATGTAGGAGGCCATTGGATTTGGCTAAAAGGTCAGTGTAAGAGCTATTTCAGGAAAGTGCAGCACTGAAGCCAGATGGCAAGGAGTTAAGGAGTGAATGTATTTGAGGAATTAAAGACAAAAATTAGGTTACTCTTTTAAAATTTTTGCTCTGAAGAGAATGAAAAAGATAGCTGGAAGGAAACTTGGAGTTAGGGGGTAAGAGATGTTTTTGGTTTGTTTATTTGAGTTTCTTTGTTTATGTTTTAATGAGAAACATATGAGCGTCTTTGAAAACTAATGGGAAAGGGCATTAATTATTGGAGGGGAAAGAGATCCTGAGAAGATGCAAAGAGGTAGGATTGAGGACACAGGTAAAAGAATTAGTGTTCAGGGCTGGCCTGTGGCTCACTAGGCAGAGTGCGGTGCTGATAACGCCAAGGCCACAGGTTCGGATCCCTATATAGGGATGGCCATTTGACTCACTTGGGAGAGCTGGTGCTGACAACACCAAGTCAACGGTTAAGATCCCCTTACCGGTCATCTTTTGAAAAAAAAAAGAATTAGTATTCAAAAGCAGGAAAACCTAAGTGGGTGTGCATGGTAGTAAATGTTTTAGCTCCAAGGCTGGAGGCTGAGGGAGTGTCCTGGGACTTCGGTTCCCTCTGTGAAGCAGGAGGTGAGTGTGTGTGTGTGTGTGTTCATGTGTTGTACACATATTCTAAAATAAAGGTGTTAAATAGCTGCAGGAGAAAGAGGGAGATAATTTAAAGGAATCTATCTCATGCTAACCATATTCTCAGAACCTAATATAGTAAAATTAAAAATTGACAATGAAAAGTTGCCCTAAAAAAATATCTGGGTATTTGGACACTAAAAGTACTCTTTTAAACAATTTACATCTTAGGAATTTTTAAACGTTGAATTCATAAAAGCAGAGAGTAGAATGGTAGTTACCAGGGCTGAAGAGAGGGCAGGTTAGGCAGATGTTAGTAAAAAGTTACAAAATTTCAGTTAGACAGGAAAAGTAAATTCAAGAGATCTATTGTACAACATGGTGACCACAGTTAATAACAGTGTATTGTATTCTTGAAAATTACTAAGAGAGTAGATTTTAAGTATTCTCACCACAAAAAATAGGAACATGAGGTAATGTATATGTTAATTAGCTCAATTTAGCCATTCCACTATCCATACATATTGCAAAACATATTGTACAGGATAAATATATATATAATTTTTATCTTCAATTAAAAAAATAAATAAATTTAAATAACGAAAATGAAGTGATTGTGCACAAGGCAAAAATGTTTA
Source organism: Galeopterus variegatus (assembly GCF_000696425.1). Classification (NCBI taxonomy): domain Eukaryota; kingdom Metazoa; phylum Chordata; class Mammalia; order Dermoptera; family Cynocephalidae; genus Galeopterus; species Galeopterus variegatus. Next base: position 247,134 of record NW_007728226.1, read on the forward strand.
AAAATAAATAATTTACATATTAAAGAGGAAATTATAAAACTGTTAGAATTAAAAGACAACAGAAACATTACGCAGTATAACTTGCAAGGACTCAGCTAAAATTGTGTCTAGAAAGAATTTACAAGTATGTATGTATTTATTTGAGGATAAATAAGAAAAAGAAACTGAAATAGGCATAGTATACAAAAATTAAGAGAAAAACATTACACACCCAAAGAAGAAGAAGTTTAAAACTTTCTTAAATTAAATAGAAAATAACCTTAAGTTTACAAGGCCAGTACGAGAAATTTATAGGCCAATATCCATAAAATCATACTTGAAATATCAGCAATTCAAATCCAGCAGTGTATTCTTTAAATAGCCTGATCAAGTAGAGTTTATAAGGCTTATTCCAAGATTGAAATAATGATTTAACATTTGAAAATGTGAATAAATTTAGGTACAAGAATTTCATGTTCCTCTTAATAAAAGTAGAGAAAGTAGTCAATAAAATTCTATACTGTTCATAACAAAAACTCTTAGTAAATCAGGAATGGAAGCACACTTTCTTAGCCTTATAAGATGTATCTGTCTACAACAAAACTACAATAAACATCACACATAAAAATTAGACTTGTAAATTTTCTTAGTAGAGTCAAGAAAAAACAAAGAATGCCAGCTATTGACACTATTATTCAACATTGTACTGGAAATTGAGTTAAGCATGAAAAAAATAAAATGTATAAAAATCTTGGAAAAGAATTTGCAGATGATATGACTGTCTGTATAGACCAGCAGGAGAAACAAATGCGAAAATATTATTTTTTATTAGAGTTCAACAAACACATACAAATATCAATAGCATTGTTATTCATTAACTATACGTGATAAAAAAAAAATGTCAGAACAATAAAGAACCCCATTGTTAACAACAGCAACAAAAACTCCAGGGTCTCAAATAATACACTTAACAAAATGTGCAATAAATGCATTGATAAAATTATAAAACTGAACTGAGCATAGAATTAGGTGCAAATAAATAGAGATATAATGTTGATGGATGGAAGTATTGTTAAGAAGTTGATTCTCCTTGAATTGAATATAAAAGTTAATGCAGTATCAATCAAGTTTCTAGCAGGAATTTTCGCGGAAAATGAAGAACAGATTTTAATTTAACATGGAGAAGTAAAGAGCCAAACATCAAACCAATACTGAAAATTAAAAAGAAAAAAAATAGAATTTTTTGTACTGTATTTGACAAGAGGACTTATTATGCAATATAATAATATTGAAAAACCACCATATCAACCAGAGAAACCATGCATATGACAAAATCTATGTGATAGAGGTGACATTACAAATCAGTGAGGGAAGGGAAGACTAATCAATAAATGACATTAGAAAAATCTCCATGTGGAAAAAAGTAAAATTAGATTCCTATCACACCTAAAACACTAAAACATACTAAACATGGATTAAACACCTAAAGGTAAAAAAGCAAAGGCTCATTACTATTATAGCAAAATATTGGAAAATATCTTTTGATGGCCTCAGGGTAGAGAGGAATTCTTAAATAAAACCGTAATTTGCAGATCTCAAAAAAATTAGTAAATTGGCTGTAAATGTCTGTGTGATTAAAGAGAACAAAGACATTTGCAACTTTTTAAACAGACTACACTTACATCGAATACATCAAAAACCCCTCCAAATTAATAAACAGCAATGAAATAGAAATGTGAAAAGGCAGTCATCCATGAAGAAATTTACATGGCTATTGAGCACTAAGATTCATAATCTCGCAGTAATTAAGGAAATGCAAAGCAAAATCATGATATACCATTTTTTATCTATCGGACTGTCAAAAATTAAACACTAATGACTCTGATTATAGAAACCCTCATATGTGTGCACATTAAGAAATATGCAAGAGATATTCATTGCAACAAAGCTTGAAATAGCACAACATTGGAAATAACCGAAACATTCACTAGTTGGGAAATAGATAAATACAATGTAGATTATTCATGTATTGGAGTACTAAATAACAAAGGGAATGAATAAAATCTAGCTATATACATATATATGTACACACATACACACACACACACACACAATATGCAATTTACCTCTGAATTGCAGCATGCTATTTAAGTAGAGGAAATGGAGGGTGCACATCTGTAGAGGGAGCCATGAGGAAGATCCTCTCAATGCTGAAAGTCAAACTAGAGAGAGTCTTCTTCTTCCAGCTTCCCTGGTATAGAACAATTTTTAATTCAAGGAATTCTAGGAGAACAAGTCACATGTGCAACTCGTATTTATACGAATGTCTAATCTTTGTTGGGTCATATGTGTGTGTGTGTGTGTGTGTATGTGTGTGATCATTTGGATGACTAAAATAAACTAACCTAGTTTCTTCCTTGACTCCCTTGCTCAGCTCCTGAGTCAATCGAATATACAGCAGAGTGACTATTCTACAGCCCTAAAGCAATGCAACAGGGAAAAGAACAGAACTTCTTCCATCATTCCTGGTAAGTTATGATAAATCTTGAAAAAACAACTTTTCTTCAATAAAAGCATTGTAGGCAATTTGACAATATTTGTATACCTTGGGAGAAATGCAGTACATTCATATTTTTCTAATTATGACCAATAGGTAAATGTTAAAAAGGACTCAAACCCTTGAAGTCTCTTCTAAAAATGCAAAATGTATAGAAACTTTAGCTTAAAGATCAGACACTTGACTTGAGAAATGCAGCTATGTTCTACCTTTGGGGGTGGCATGGTACAGTGCTGTGAGCATAGTTGTTTCAATGAATGTTCTGTGTTCCAGTGGAAAGATCAAGGGTCGGCATTTCATCCCTGAGTGGGGAAGGCACAGACTACATCAATGCCTCCTATATCATGGTAAGCCAGAGAAGTCACTGGGGAGACTTCTGCCAGCTTGTGTCACCAGAATCACAACCAGAGTGGACTTCTGTGGCTGTGGGCTTGAGCCATTGCTGGTCATAAGTCAAATCTGATGACTGCAGGCCCACAGCCCACAGAAGCAAAGGGAATAACAGCATTCTTTCATGTTCTTGTGTGTGCTGGGACTGAAAAAACCCCAAGTAAGACAAATGAGTAGGTGCAACAACTCAAACTCACCATTCAGGGCTGATAAGTAGATAACAAAACTTATACTTGCCCATCTAAGAGGCTCCATTCATTTACCAAAACAGAACCCCTGAGCAAATTCAGAATATACCAGTTTCAGCAAAACACAATCACACCGGGCCAGCCCGGTGGTGCACTGGAGAGTGCGCCGCTTGGGAGTGCGGCGGCGCTCCCGCCGAGGGTTCGGATCCCATGTGGAGATCAGTTCCTGCTCATTGGCTGAGCGTGGTGCGGGCGCAACACCGAGGGTTGTGATCCCGTTACCGGTCAGTAAAAAAGAGACAAAAAGGAAAAAAAAAAAGCAAAAAAACACAATCACACTGACATTACCACTCTAGGTTTGCAGCATGGTTCTCACTGAAAATCTGGCTCATTTAGGACCTGGATTTCTAAAGATACAATAGTTTCCTTCTACATTTAGGTCTCATTTTGAAGGATGAATGATTTAGTAGCTGTTGTGTGACCTTCATTATCATTTCAGGTCAATGAATGACAGGGCTTGGCTTCAGATGAAAGTGTCACAATTACTACTCCAAACCCTCTCTTCTATTTATCCAGTGAAGAAAACATTGAGGAATATTCATGCAGGAAACAGGGAGATATGTGATGGTGGCATTTAAATACATGTCACTCTTCAAATGAGCCCATGGGAATAGGAATGGGATCTGAAAGACTCCATACCAGAAGGGGCTAGAAGAACTATGCTTCTTATAAATAACAGCATGGATCATAACTAATCCAGTGGCACCAGCTTCCAGGTTTCTGCAGCAAAATCTGCAGGGGTCCTTCCTAGTTCCTCTCTTGTAGAGGCAGCCAAGGATGTCTGGACACTAAAGATGTCCTGTTGTGAGAAGATGTGTAAATTTGTCATTCCGCCATTGGAACTTGTGGAAAGTGATAAATCAAAACTCTCCCACCAATTTCCATTCTATCTAGTGTAGGAGACACTTTCTGCAAGCCATTTTGGTAAGTCTGCTCCTAGAGGTGATACGTAAACTTGAATACAATAACGCTTCTTAAGGTAAACTTGGGCACAACACTCACTTTCTTAAGCCTCAGTGTAAACACCTGAAAAATGAGAATCACAGTTCCTATCTCATAGTACTACCATGAGGAACATATGATTTAAGAGGAAGAAAACACTTAGTATTGTACCTAGCATAGAGGAAGTGCCCAGTAAACAATGGCTATAATCATGTCATTATTATTTATACACACAATTTGCAACTCAAAAGACTACTTTGACTTAAGGTCAATTAACTTATAAATGTTGTTCTGAATGTTTAAAGGCATATGGTAAGATTCTTTGAATCTTTTCTTTGGTTTTGTAGGGCTATTACCAGAGCAATGAATTCATCATCACTCAGCATCCCCTTCTCCATACCATCAAGGATTTCTGGAGGATGATATGGGACCATAATGCCCAACTGGTAGTTATGATCCCTGATGGTCAAAACATGGTAAGTCCCTGAGGTCACTTTTAGTACTTTCTTTACAGGGGAAATATCAGATTATAATAGCCAGAAGTCCGGCATACAAACAAGCAAAGTAATGTTTTCAACTAATAAACTAATGTCGTTGGAGTCAGACCTGGTTTATTGTTGAGCATGGTTTGGTTGTACAATCTCCCAGGTCTAAAAGTGAAGAATGACAGTTTTAAATGAAAGAAATTTTAAATGAACTTAAATTTATATATTTTTTGACACTGCTTAAGAAAATTCAGATTACCATTATTGATAAGCTAAAAGTGCAAAATGACAGGCAATAGTTTGGGTTCTTAAGTGTAATATTTTATTCTTCATTTCAATCTGGTTTAAGACACCAGGAAGATTTTAAGAGTAAATTTTGAGATTCACAAGAAAACTCAAGTTGAAATTTCTCTGCCAACCAATTTATTTCACAATCTCACTTAGACATTTTCTTAAAATCTAGACTCTTTTTTGGTTTTTATTCCTCCAGGCAGAAGATGAATTTGTTTACTGGCCAAATAAAGATGAGCCTATAAATTGTGAGAGCTTTAAGGTCACTCTTATGGCTGAAGAACATAAATGTCTATCTAATGAGGAAAAACTTGTAATTCAAGACTTTATCTTAGAAGCTACACAGGTATGGACATAAGTTAAACAACCAAGTCTTCATCTTAACAACATGTTAATCATATAGTGATTTAAGGATCTTTCCTAGAAATAAAAAGAACTCTGATTTCTTTCAGATTGAGACAGATTATCCAAATAATCAATATTACCTTTCTTGTCACTTTCATTTTCAAAATCTTACAGAATCATTGAACAATTAGTCATCACTAAACTACACTCTTCCTGAATTCTATACACAAAGGAAACCAAAGATTTCTCTTTTACTACAAATCAGTTGCTGATAGAGCTTAGGTTTAAAATAAACAGTAAAAAAAATTATTAATTCTAATTCTCATGTTTTAAGGCAAGCCCTTACCTTGTATTCCCCTAAGTAAAAAGGAAAAAATAATATTACCTACTGAAACTTACAGCTCTCTACCAAAGTACAGTGAGTGAGCTGATATGTGAAGGAGGGCTTTGAAAATGTGCAGTACAATAAACTAGGATTGTTTTACTGATCTCTTGGTTATCTACAAGATATTATTGTTATCTATAACATTATATATTGTTTTATTAAACTCTTGGTTATATGTAAGAGTTGTATGTTAGAATATATATTATTGAATTCTTTGTCAATTATTTACATAGAGCTACAGCGAAATACTAAAATATACTAATAATGACGACTAAGGCATGTAAGATTCAGAGTACCTTCTCAATCAGAAAAAGATTAACTTATGTTTTAGATAGTTTAAAGGTTTCACTTTGCCCTAATTATGAAACTGGTAAACCATATATGGTACATAAGAGAATACTCTATTCTCTAGAATATTGAATGACCAAAACTTATAAACTTGATAAGGCAGATAGATTAATAATGTAAACAGTATAGCGATGGGATAAATTCCTACTTGATTAAAACAAACAAAGAACATGGTGATTCCAGTTCCACTGATGAGCAGTGTGGCCTTTGTTTATATTTTGTTAGACAAGGGTTCAGTTTCATTATTTCCCATATAATAACCATTATCCCAGCATCATTTATGATTTGGCAATACTAGTTGAGTAATAAATCGAGTTTCTATATAAAATGAGCTTATTTCTAAGATCTTTATTTTATTCCATTGGTCTCTTTGTTCATTTCTCTGCCAAAACAACAGTGTCTTAATTCTTATAGCTTACAATACTTCTTCATAACTGATGAGATAATACCTTGTCTTGTTTTTCTTCTTTAGTAGTATCTTGGCTGTTTTGGCCTTTTGTACTTCCATGTAAAATTTAGGTTCTCCTACTTGTTTTTTTTTTTTTTAAAGATGACCGGTAAGGGGATCTTAACCCTTGACTTGGTGTTGTCAGCACCACAGTCTCCCAGCGAGCGAACCAGCCATCCCTCTATAGGATCCGAACCTGTGGCCTTGGTGTTATCAGCACCGCGCTCTCCCGAGTGAGCCATGGGCCGGCCCTTCTCCTACTTGTTTTTATTTTTTATTTTATTTTATTTTATTTTTTAAGATGACCGGTAAGGGGATCTTAACCCTTGACTTGGTGTTGTCAGTACCACGCTCACCCAGTGAGCAAACCGGCCATCCCTATATGGGATCGGAACCTGTGGCCTTGGTGTTATCAGCACCACACTCTCCCGAGTGAGCCACAGGCCGGCCCTCCTACTTGTTTTTAAATGTAGCATTTTATTGAGCACACTTTCAGAAACTGGGGGTCAAAGCTTTAAGGGATTTAATCAAGTCATGCTGTTTGATTAGTCATTTAAGCAAGAATCAGAACAAGGGCTGGAGTTGTACCTCGATCTCTGCTGTTCTCTGCAGCATTTTTCCTACTGCGTATTGCAATCCCAGACCCCCCTTAGTGAAGCCTGAAGATTGCTGGTATTTGAAGAGGTAGTGCTATTTTCAAAACAAATTTTAACACTACTGGTTTATTTTTGTAAGTTTAAATTCAGCAGCCCAGACACATCTTTGATACATACTTTCATGATTTGTTAGTAGTGGCATAATGCACCCAGAGATAAGGTTTATTTTTAGAATTTAAAAAGAGATTACATTTTTTTACCCTGCTGAGTAAATCTGACCATGGTAAATGTGGCAGCACAACTATTTCTTTCTTCCATGATGAAAAAAGTGCACCAACTACCACTGCCACTCATGCATGCCACGTGGTTGTTTTATGTTACTGTAATTCCTAGTTTGCCCCAATTATTCCACTCATGATAAACTGTCACTTAGCCAACATTACGCTTTAAAAGCATTAGTTTCTCTTTCTTCTTTTAGGATGATTATGTACTTGAAGTGAGGCATTTTCAGTGCCCCAAGTGGCCAAATCCTGATAGTCCCATTAGTAAAACTTTTGAACTTGTAAGTATTATCAAAGAAGAAGCTGCCAACAGGGATGGACCCATGATTGTTCATGATGAGTAAGTTCTACACTTTGAATCATTTCACATTGAGCGTTCTCTGGGTGTGTGTCTATTCTATTGTCTTTGTACTAATCCAATGCTTTGGGCCAGCTATGATGATTTGGCCAGGGTAGATTATCACCTTCTTATCAACAAAGTCAACAAAGAACCCTTTTTTTTTTCTCACTTCACTTGAAGCTCCTCTTTTTTTTTTTTGTCTTTTTCCGTGTCTGGCAACGGATTGCAACCCTCAGTGTTGCCCCCGTACCGGACCGGGACCGGCAACGGGATCACAGCCCTCGGTGTTGCTCCCGCGCCTCGCTCAGCCAGTGAGCGGGAACCGGTCTGTATGTGGGATCTGAACCCTCGGCGGGAGCGCCGCCGTGCTTCCCAAGTGGCGCACTGTAGCAGTGCACCACCGGGCCGGCCCAAAGCTCCTCTTGAAGTCAGAAGATGGGAGCATTATTATAAGAATCTGCTCTTACATTTTATGCTGAGAACACTTTGTGTAATGAGTCAGTGTTTTAGCACTGGAATTTTACAGGAGCTAACCAGAGAGACATTTTTCAGCCATGACTTCTCCGAACAGAAGTAAAATTGCTATGTTTTTTATTTCCCAGAAACGGGAATATTTATCCAATAAATCTTTCCAGGCTTCTGTTATAAACAAATAAAAAATGCATATACTGGAATTACGTTATATACATATTATATATGATACATAGCATATATTTTATAACCTCAGTTAGAACATTCTTATTTATTGCCAGCCTATTCCATAGTATAAAAATAACAAATCATAAGTAAATAGTAAACTTTTATAAAAAGTTACCATTGCTAATATCATGAACACTTGGCAATGTTTCAAATTAAACCATGGAGTTGTGTGCACAAAAAAGTATGAAGAGACAATCCATTAAATTTTCAGTGTTTTTACTACAAAGTTGTCAAAGCTATCTGCTCTGTAAGTGTTTGATACATCTGAATGGAGTCTTTGTCTCTTCTCTTTGCTACAAGGCACGGAGGAGTGACAGCAGGAACTTTCTGTGCTCTGACAACCCTTATGCACCAACTAGAAAAAGAAAGTTCCATGGATGTTTACCAGGTAGCCAAGATGATCAATTTGATGAGGCCAGGAGTCTTTGCTGACATTGTAAGTAATAAAACAGTGAACCAAACTTTTAACTATTGGAATACTAGTTACTTTCTAGAGACTGCCTAAATATTTTTATCAGCTCTCAAGAAATATCACGCTGACTGATAACAGTCGCATGTCATTTTCAAGCTGAATTACAAGTCTGCCATTCATAGAACCAGAACAACAAACAATAAGTATTTAAAGTTTAACTTCTAGAAAATTGATGGTTGAAAAATTTTAAGTTTCATGTGTGCTGTTTTGTAAAACTTGTAATTCTGAAAAATATCCTCAGTAGAAGAAGCAACAAATTGTCTTATCCAGCAACATAAATAGTTATTTTCCCAGGGTTCAAGTTCTGCCTAGCCTGAGAGAACAGTCAGAAGACAGAGCTCAGGGACCTAATGTTGGAACTATTGACTTCTTTCTCAAGCCAAACTCAATTCCTGGAGTAAACAAGTGACTAATTCTTGGGTACTTTTAAAAAGAGAGAAACATGTACAATCAAGCAAGAGACACAGCACATCTGGAAAGATAATTCTCAACCTTGAAAATAACTTGGGAGTTTTTATTATTGTGGAAACAGGGACTGAAAGACAATAGGGAACTTAGTGCAAATACACCAATGGGAGAAGCTTAGGTGGATGCAGAAATTATAGCTCAATTTGAGCGTATTGGTCTATATATGTATAAGGGCCTTTTAAAGGGTCCATCTTCAAAGCTCTAGTCCAGACTAGTTTTCAGGAGGTCAAGGTAATGCTTGTGCACATGCACTTCAGAGGAGCTCTTATTAAAAGTCTCATTCAGGCCAGCAGTGTTGTATCCAGTTTGTCCTGCATGAAACTGTTTTCAGAAGACCTAAGTTTTACAAATGCATTGGAATGATGCACTGGTTCATACTGGGTCCTAATGGTTTTCCACTATGATGCTAGTCACTGGCTCAGGTTCCCTGCAACTGCCTCTCCCCCTATCACCTGAGCTTACATCTGTAAGAAAAAGTGCTTCATTATTCAGTGTGCCTCTACTCTAAGACCACAGCGGAGCACACACTCACCTTTGCTCAAAGTAGAGCATAGGACCAGTGAGGCTGACAGAGTATGAAGACACGGTAAACAGCAGATCTTGTGAAAGGACTGCATTCTGCATACATCCCTGAGCCGACACTGCAGTCATTTCTGAGACCTCTCTGTAAATAGACAGATCCAGTGGATTTCATAACAACTAGAAAAAGGAGAATAAGAAACTTACTTTTAGGTGCCTAGTGCTAAAGTGTTTCCCCACAAGTTAACAGAGCTCTGTCACATTACTTGCTGATTTTATGAAGTACATGAAAAGAATTGAGTGCTTATCATTAGAAAATGTATGTGGGCCAGTTTTCTAGGTCAATGAATGTTTGATTATTGAAAAGTTGCTTCAATTTAATCAGAAGGAGACATTAATATAGATTGTGTACCTCTGCTGAGTATAACAAAGCCCTTAACACCATACCGTTCCATGAGCAGTGCTGAAGTGTGTCCAAAAATATTCCTTCTTCTTATGAATTTATGTCCTCACTGAGCTTCCTATTTATCATCTCCCATTCTTCTTTCTCTAGGAGCAGTACCAGTTTCTCTACAAAGCAGTCCTTAGCCTTGTGAGCACGAGGCAGGAAGAGAATCCATCCACCTCTCTGGACAGTAATGGTGCAGCACTACCTGATGGAAATATAGCTGAGAGCTTAGAGTCTTTAGTTTAACACCAAAAGGGGAGGAGGGAGCCCACATCTGAGCATTGTTTTCCTATTCTGAATTTAGACAGGAAAATCAATCCAGTTCTGTTAGCTGTTTACTTCCATCATCTGACAGTAACTTTCGTGACCTAGGATTCTGCTGCCAAATTTACATCATTAATAATGTGTGCCTTTTTGCAAGACTTCTTATTACTCACTTATTATGTTTGAACTAAAATGATTGAATTTTACAGTATTTCTAAGAATGGAATTGTGGTATTTTTTTCTGTATTGATTTTAACAGAAAATTTCAATTTGTAGATATTAGGAATTCCCAACTACAGAAAATGTTTGCTTTTAGTTTCAAACTTTTAGCTGTATTTATAGCAATCATCAGGTTTGCTAGAAATATAACTTTTAATATAGTAGACTGTAAATAAAATACTCTGTTCCATATGATATTCCACATTTTACAACTGCAGTATTCACCTAAAGTAGAAATAATCTGATACTTACTGTAAATACTGCTCTAGTGTCTCCATGGACCAAATTTATATTTATAATTGTAGATTTTTATATTTTACTACTTGAGTCAGTTTTCTAGCTCTGTGTAATTGTTTAGTTTAATGATATAGTTCATTATCTGGTGTTACTCTAGAAGTCTTCAGATATTGTGTTGTGTTATCTAAGTGATTAACTCCATTTCAGCATGTAATTTTAACTTTTATGGAAAGTAGGAATACTTTTGTTTTGAATGATGTTTTTATGAGAATAACAGCTTACCAAACATTGTTTAATGGTTTTTATCCAAGGAATTGCAAAAATAAATATAAATATTGCCATCTATTTTTGTTTGCTGTGAAGTGTTGTGCTGAGGTACGTATGGAAGAAAATTGTGGACATGGGTCCTACTGGGATGATGCAAGCAAAAAAGGCCTATGGATGGGACAAAGTATACAGCAATTAAACAATGAATGAAATTTTGGTAATGGGTGAAAATAACTGGGTGAGACTTATCTGACTTACTTATCTGGCTTCATTTATTTTCACTTGTGTCATAATTGTTGTCTCAGAGTTAAGGGTCAAAAGTCAAGGAAAAATTGCTGTATTTGACAGGAATTTTTCTTTTTATTCTTTCAGGATATACATTTATTAGAATTTGTGTAAAAATGCTTCATTGTTATACATGTTGCTTGCATAATTATTTTCTCTCGGACAAGATTTTGCAAGACACATCACTAATAAATAACCATAAAGAAAAAAAATTCTGTAGCCCCTCTGATATAGCTTAGATATGTTTGTTCCCCAAAGCTCATGTTGGAAATTTAATCCCGACTGTGACTGTTGGGAAGGTGGGAAATCCTATTACAGTAATTGAAAGGTGGTGCCTTAAAGAGGTGATTAGATTGTGAGGATCATGCCGTAGTGAATGAATTATTCCATTGATGGTTTAATGGTGGTCATGGATGTGGTTCTGATGGCTTTAAAAGTAGAGCTCTTTCTCTCTCTCTCAAGCCATCTGTAAATTCGCCACCAAGAACAAGGCCATCACCAGATATGTTCCCTGGACTTTGGACTTCCCAGCCTCCATAACTGTAAGCAATAAATATTGTTTCTTTACAAATTACCCAGTTTCAGGTATTTCTGTTATAAGCAACAGAAAAGGCTAACATACTCTCAATAGCTGTTTGTTTCTGGGACAAAAGCTAAGGGAAAAACAGACAAAATAATTAAGGTGACATGTACTACTGGTTCAGATCAGCTTATGATTAGACATTCTGGGGGGTTATAGAACAAAACTGTAAAACAAGAGGATTAAGGGATAAGGGTAGAAAAGTAACCAAAGAATTCAAAATTAACCTTGTGTCCTTCCTCTTGGTAGGGTGAGAAAGAAGTATTTTCATTTTTTGAACCCTGTAAAGGAGTGCTTACTAACATTTTGAGATTTGTGACTTGCTTCTATTTGTTGGACCTTTTATTTTTTTGTCTATTTCAAATTGCTATTGCTTTAAAGGGAACTCTTAAAAAAAAAAAAAAGGAAAATGAATTAATTTTGGCTCTATCTTAAGGATTAGGTGAAAATTACCTGATACTGCTTGAGCAAACTGGAGGCTCCCTGAAGTGTTGTTGATGCAGATGTTCTCCAACATTAGCATGCATTAGATTGCTGGGCCCACCCTCAGAGTTTCTGGTATGGTAGGTGTGAGATGGAAATCCAGGATTTGCATTTTTAACAAGTTCTCAGGTATTGCTGATACTGCTGGTCTGGGAACCATACTTTGAGAACCACTGGTTTAAACAAAACTTCTCTGGCTTTCTGCTCTGGGCCCTGAGCTGGGCGTTTTGGGGGATCAGTGCCCTCCTTGTTATGCAGTACTATGAAACACTCCTCTGGGCTGAGACAGGGGACTGCTTCAAGTATCAGAGTCTGCTTGTTAGTAATGATTCCATTATCCTGCACTCCAGTTCCACACAGCTCCTGAATCCTGACAATTTGTCTTAATATAGGACTTCTAACTTTTTCCACTCTGGGATTATGACTTCCTGATCTTTTTCTATCTACGTGGCTTCTAACCCTCTGTTTGACTTGATCTTTGCTTATATTGGAGTCTCTGACTGGCAAATTTGCCTGCTTCTAACACCCAGCTTGGTTCCTTTTAAAGCAAAGGTTCCCAACATTTTTTGGTACATGGTGCTTAACAGTTATGGAGGCTGGGAAGTCCAAAGTCCAGGGAACACATCTGGTGATGGCCTTGTTCTTGGTGGTGACTCTACAGATGGCTTGAGAGAGAGAGAAAGAGGGAGAGCTTCTCATATGCTCTACTTTTAAAGCCATCAGAACCACAGAACCACATCCATGACCACCACTAAACCATCAATGGATTAATTCATTTCTATGGCATGATCCTCACAATCTAATCACCTCTTTAAGGCACCACCTTTCAATTACTGTAATAGGATTTCCCACCTTCCCAACAGTCACAGTGGGGATTAAGTTTCCAACATGAGCTTTTAGGGACAAACATATCTAAGCTATATCAGAAGGGTTACAGAATTTTTTTTTCTTTATGGTTATTTATTAATGATGTGTCTTGCAGAATCTTGCCTGAGAGAAAATAATTATGCAAACAACATGTATGACAATGAAGCATTTTTACACAAATTCTAATAAATGTATATCCTGAAAGAATAAAAAGAAAAATTCCTGTCAAATACAGCAATTTTTCCTTGACTCTTGACCCTTAACTCTGAGACAACAATCAATTATGAGACAAGAGAAAAATAAATGAAGCCAGATAAGTAAGTCAGATAAGTCTCACCCAGTTATTTCCATCCATTGCCAAAATTTCATTCACTGTTTAATTGCATTCACAATTCTTATACACACATTCTTTTATTACATAATTGTGGCCTCATTGTGAATATATTTTTATTCTGCTTTTTATACTGTTAAATGGACAATTTTTTACTACAAATTTATTAGCCTATTATTTTCAAGGCTGTGTAATATTCCATCCAGTATAGTAGTTTCCAACCTGGGGCAGAATTGCTCCCTAGGACATTTGGCAAAGTATGGAGATATTTTTGATTGTCACAATTGGTCAAAGAAGTGGGGAATGCTACTGGCAACTATGAGGTAGAAGTCAGAGATGCTACTAAACATTCTGCAATGCACAGGACAGCACTCATAACAAAACGTCAGTAATGTCAAGGTAGGAAACCCTGCTCTTTAGGTGTACCATGTCTCTTGTGATCATTTTCCTAATGTTAGCTGTTTAGGCTCTTTCAACCCCTTCTTGTCACAATACTATGATAAACATTTCTTTATGTAAAAAGCTTTCACCATGCTTAAGATTATTTGTTACAACCAATTTTTTTATAAGTGTCACTTGGGGAGCAGATGGTATGAACTTTTTATGTGTCTTAATACTCTCTCAGTTTCCAAAAGTGTTGTGCAGTTTGCAACCCCACTGACAAGATATTAGAGTTCTGTTTTTCCACTCCTGGGTTCAGGCTCTGCTCAATATCACCTTTTCAGAGCACCTTTCCATGACTGGCCTGTCTAAAATAGCATTCCCTCCTCTCAAGGAGAATATTCAAATTACTTAGCACTGACCATCAGAAGGGACTGACGTGTGTACCAGCCAAATGTTAGCCTGCCTGTCTGCCACCCCCCTCAGGCCCTCTTTATCTCCTTATCCTGCTTTATTTTTCTCCATAAAACATTTTGTTTTCTGACTTTATATTTTATATTTATTTGTTGTCTGTCTCCTCCATTAGTATATGAACCCCATGAAAAGAAAAATTTTAATTCTTTTGCTAACCTCATATCCCCACACCTAGAACAGTACCTGGCACATCAAAGACACTCAATACATTTTAGGTGAATGAATGAATGAATGGATGGATGGATGAATAGATTTTTACCTAGAAAAAAATATTGTTCTAGGTCCTCGGAAACCTGGAACTCTATAGGTAATGTTCCTCAACTTAATAAATTTATCAATTTTGACAAAATATGTCTATTCTTAGTTTTTTTGGTAATATCTTTACAAATCAGTCCAATTGAAAAAGGATGTCCTACAGAGACTGTGTCTTTGATTTAAATCATGGAGAGCAGTTTTGCAACCTCAAGAGAAGTATTAAGCATGAATATAATCTATCTATTTAGCTACATCCATAAGAACTGCAAACTCCATCATAGTTCCAATATGATACTTCCTGAGATTTTATGGCAACAGCTTCTTCATATAAACTCAATGCAGCATTTAATACATACATGTTCTACTCAAATTACACAATGGGAATCTTACTGAATTTTTGCATTTCCTATCTGAAAGCCTCAGATTTGTTAGCATATATATTTGTTAGCTATTTCTCTAATATGTAAAACTTGGAAAATAAGATCTCTTTATAAGCAAATAAATTTTAAAATGTGATATTAGAATTGAATTCACTTATAAATAGCACAACAAAAATATAAAGCACTTGAATTAGGGCCGGCCCGGTGGCACACTGCTACAGTGCGCCGCTTGAGAGCGCGGTAGCGCTCCCACCGAGGGTTTGGATCCCACATACAGACTGGTTCCCGCTCACTGGCTGAGCAAGGTGTGGGCGCAACACAGAGGGTTGCGATCCCGTTGCCGGTCCGGTCCGGTCCGGTCCGGGCGCGACACTGAGGGTTGCGATCCATTGCCGGACACGAAAAAAGACAAAAAGGAAAAAAAAAAAAGCACTTGAATTAAATTTAACATTTTAGGGAAAGTGGGAAAATCTGCTACATTTGTCAAAATAAACAAAACACTTTTTTTTATGATAAACCATGATTGATTATTATCTGCTCATTTGCCAACTGCATGATATTCTGGTACATTAGAAATCTCTCCCTCAATAGTAAAATATTGGTGTGGTAGAGTAGGTGGCATTAAACGTTAAGGCATATAAATGAAATGCACAACACAAGTTTTGAGAAATGAGACATTCTTGGCATTAAATTGTAGTTACCAAGTTTTGTTTTTTAAGATAATCATTTTTAAAAGAAAAACAATGTGGAAGTGGGAGTAAGAAAAACTGTCGGTGTGAAATTGTAACTTCTCGTTGCATACATAACAAGAAGTTCTAATCAGTTCATCAGCCATGACCCATTCTAAGCAGGCCACAAGAGACACAGACCAATCTTAGGGAAACTTCTCAAATAAGCTAATTTGAAATATTTTTCTCCACAGTTTTGGACTTGCTGTTCATCACATCTGTCAGATACCTTTTATCTTGCTTTCATCCTCGGGAGTTGCCTTAGTTCTGAATTATCCTCATAGGGAGATGAATTAATGCAAGTAACTTTTATCCTCTTGCTAAATTATTTAATAAAGCTTTTACCAAAAACTATTGGTGTTAGGGTCCCTAATGAAAAATATTAAAATAGCAAAATCTCTTATAACACCTTTACTTTAAATAAGTGGTTTAAGAGATAGGAAGTTAAAACTGTGTGTTTCCTGGGCTTTTTAGAGTATGTTAAATGAAAAACATTTTACATTTTGTCTATACGGCATTCCAGTTCTAAGCACAAGGAGATACATTAACAGTTTCAATGAGCCACCAATAGAAAAAATGAAATAGTTAGAAAATAATTAGGCCAATGAGAAAGACTGATAACTGGGGTCATTACTGTGTAGTCACAGAATCCACCTACATGCCACTCTTCTTCTAGGGATCCTTCCTGTAGCACATTGTATTTTCCAGACATAGCCCAACATTGTCTTCCATCCCATGTGTGACTCTTTGAAATTCATCTCATTGAGAAGTGGGGTCTCTGGTTCTTCCATTGGATCTGGGCAGACTTGTGGCCACAGTGGAAAGGGATGCTGTGTGACTTCTAAAGCCAAGTCATAAATGGCAATGCAGCCGCTGCCTGAGTCTCTTGGAACACCACCACCATGCTGTGACAAAGCCCACACAAAATAAACCAAGGTTTTGGTCCACTGCCTCGCTGAGCTTCCAGGCAACAGCCAGAATCAACTTGCCAGCTCTGTAAGCAAGCTGTCTTGAAATGGATTCTCCAGCTTCCAGTCAACACATGCCAGTGACACTGTGTGAAGCAGAGACAAGCTGTTTGCACTGAGCCATGCCCAAATTGCAGATTAATGAGCAAAATAAATGACTACTGTTTTAAGCCACTACCTTTGGGGGTAGTTTCTTACATCATTACACTAGAACACCAAATACAGGGAGCCATAAAGTCTGGAAATACAGACAATACTATTTTACCATGCATTGCAATGTCATATTAAGCTATTTAACATGTATTTGCTCATGCTTTCCGACTTGCCGGCCACCCTATAGGAGACTTTACCCAGGATTTAGAAGACAGAAATTAACAGAGGCCACCTTCCTGCCCTCTTGGCTCCTGCTGGTGAGAAAGCTTGTAAAGACAGGTTTTCTGCATCAGAGTTCTGGTATCTAACATTGGAACCACAGCATTAAGAGTAGTACTTCTGATTCCAGCTTTCCTGTCCATGGGACCCCAACTGTGGGTATAAGCTCTTGGCCTTACTACCTTGTATGCCTTTCTCTTTAAAATACCTAGAGTGGTTTCTGCTCCCTGCTTCAAACCCTGATTCAGCAGCCAAGAGAAGAAATGTCTACATGATGCTGTGACCATCCACTCTTTTTTTTAAGTATCTTCTCTATCTTCAACTACTATAGTAGCCTCTGAATGTCTTCCTCTTGCCCTGTATCAAATAGACACTGTAGCCAAATAAATCTTCTAAAAGCACAAAGCTGATCATATCAGCCACTTGGGTTGTCAATCGTGAAGTGATTTCAACCTCTGGTGAGACAATGATTTTGATAATAGAGGCTGATTCAAATATTACAAACTGATGCTCTTTACCCACCCCCATTCTTGGGGAAATTTCAACACGATCTCAAAGCAGCAGCAAATGACAAGGACAATGTGCCTCTATAGCAGTGCCAGCTGTATTAGTCCATTTCTGTTGCTTATAACTAAATACCTGGAATTGGGTAATTTGTAAGAAAATGAAATTTATTGCTTACGATTTTGGAGGTTGGGAAGTCCAAAGTCCAGGGAACACTTATGCTGAGGGTCTTCCTTGGTGGCAGCTTCAGCGACACAAGGTATGACATCACAAGATGGTGGAAGCAGAGAGAGAGAGACTCTCACGTGCTCTCCTTTTAATACTCTCAGAACCACGCCCATGACCACCATTAGTAACCCATTCACTATGGCATGGTCCTCAGAACCTAATCACCTCTTCAAGGCCCCACCTTTTAATTACCATAATAGGATTTCCCCCCCTCAACAGTTACAGTGGGAATTAAGCTTCAGTGACTTTGGGGGGCCAAAGTCATTGAATCCGCTGCACCAGCTAGTGCTAAAAAATAACCTAGAGTTGCTTTACATACAAGGAGAGTCTATAACAACTTTGCCTTATCTCCACCTTCACCTTAATTACACCTTCCCATAATGGCTTTTAAATGTATCAATACTATCCTAGTGTGTGTGTGTGTGTGTGTGTGTGTGTGTGTATAATTTATACTATGTGCCACGTACCATGGTAGGTGTTGATGATACATTGAAGTCTTATGGAGTCTTAGTTTAGGATCCCAAGAAGCAGAACATGAGAAAAAAAATTTAAGTACAAGTAGTTTATTTGAGGCAGAGGCGGAGTGAAGCACACCAGACCGGCCCAACTCTGCGAGCTCTGTGAGTCACCCCCAGCCCGGCCCCACTTGCGGGGCGAATCCTGACTGCTCCCCGCCCGCCTGGCCCCCACCCACCACACCAGGCTAGGCGCCCACATCAAAGCTGCCTCCATTTTCTCGGGTGGGGGTGGAGAAGGCCGGCATAGTGAGAGCAGGCCAGCCATCTCTGTTTGGTGTGACTCCTCACTGAGACGTGCTATTTGCTTACCTCGACACGGGGCACCCCGGGGCCTGTGGACCGGCCTAAAATCCCACTCTCCCCGCGGATCTCTGACGGGGCTGGTAGCATGGGGAGCCCCGGGCCAGCGTCGGGGAGAAGGGAAGAGGAG